>NC_136469.1:141393520-141557574 GCF_902686455.1 Sciurus vulgaris
ATCACCACCACCACCACTACCATCACCACCACCATCACCACCACCATCACCATCACCACCACCACCACCACCATCACCACCACCACTACCATCACCACCACCATCACTACCATCACCACCACCATCACCACCACCACCACTACCATCACCACCACCATCACCACCACCATCACCATCACCACCACCACCACCACCACCATCACCACCACCACTACCATCACCACCACCACCACTACCATCACCACCACCATCACTACCATCACCATCACCACCACCACCACCACCATCACCACCACCACTACCATCACCACCACCATCACTACCATCACCACCACCATCACTACCACCACCATCACAATCACCACCACTACCATCACCACCACCACCATCACCACCACCATCACCATCACCACCACTACCATCACCATCACCACCACCACCACCATCACCACCACCATCACCACCACCACCATCACCACCACCATCACCACCACCACCATCACCATCACCACCACCACCACCACCATCACCACCACCACCACCATCACCACCACCACCATCACCATCACCACCATCACCACCACCACCATCACCACCACCACAACCATCACCATCACCACCACCACCATCACCACCACCACCATCACCACCACCACCACCATCACCACCACCACCATCACCACCACCACCATCACCATCACCACCATCACCACCACCATCACCACCACCACCACTACCATCACCACCACCACCACCACCACCACCACCCTCACCACCATCACCACCACCATCACCACCACCACCACCATCACCACCATCACCATCACCACCATCACCACCATCACCACCACCACCACCACCACCATCATGACACCACTGCCGTCACCACCACCACCACCATATGCCCCAGTGTCATCATCACCATTCTCATGACTCTGCCACCATCCTCCTCCTCACTCCATCATCTCAGCCATCATCATTGCGTGGTCATCAGCATCGTCACTTCTACCATCACCACCACCATCTCTTCATCAGCATCACCGTGGTCACCCTTGCTACCTCTGCTCTTGTCATCGCCCTCCCAGTGACCAACACCAGTACGTCATCTTCATCGCTATTCCCACCCCCACTCGCTCCTGCCACCTTACCACCATCTTCGTCACTTGGCTGTTTTTGCCATCATTGTTGTTACTGCTCCTGCCATTACATCGTCCTCTGCATCGTCATCAGTCAGCTTTGCCACCCCCCGGCTTCCTCATCCCCATCACTGCTCCCAGGACCTCCATCTCCATTGTCATCGTCGCCATCGTCGTCATCATCATCATCCCTGGTCCCACCATGATGTGGGGCTTGGAGGAAGTGTCTCCACCACTCCTGGGTTCCA
The DNA here is from genome assembly GCF_902686455.1 of Sciurus vulgaris. Lineage (NCBI taxonomy): Eukaryota > Metazoa > Chordata > Mammalia > Rodentia > Sciuridae > Sciurus > Sciurus vulgaris. The sequence goes on from NC_136469.1 coordinate 141,394,905, forward strand.
CTCTCTCCTTCCTGGGGAGAGGATCTGCATCGCCTCTTCACTGTCTCACCTTCATCTCCAGCCTCACCCTCTGTACCACCACGACCTCCGTCACCAGGCATAGACCACTGCTCAACCTACATTATTTAATTCTTTTTTTTTTTTTTTGCAGTACTGGGGATCGAACTCAGGGCCTTTTGCTTGCGAGGCAAGCACTCTACCAGCTGAGCTATCTCCCCAGCCCTATTTAATTTTTTCAAGCCCCATGAGTGACTATTTTGTCTTTGTTTTATGACTGAGGAAACTGAGGCTCACTGTGCTTCAGTAACTTTCCAGTGGTAAAAATAGTGGCAATACTTGTAATTATACAAATAGTAATACAATAATACACATTATAATGGAAAGTGAGAGGTTTGGAGACTGCAGATCCCAGCTCAGCTCACACCCTCTCCTGCTCACATTGCTGTTTGGCCTTGGGAAGCACCTTAGTTACAGTAGTGGCTACTGTTTACTGAGACAGTCTGGCCAAGTGCCTGAAGGTGCTCATAGCAGCCTTAAAACCTCTCGGGGAGGATGAGAGTCCTTGGAAATGCCAGTTGCCCTTTGAAGAGAAGCCCCATGGCATATGAAGGTGGAAGAGGGTACAAGCCTGGCTGCCGCTTCCTGCCCAGGAGTCTTAGGGCAGCAAGTCCTAACTTCCATTTATCATGTTCCTCATCAGGAGAAAGGCCGTCACTTGCCTCCCGTGAGGACTGGAGATCACAGGTGGCCTTGGCGTGGGTCCAACAGTAGCGTGTTCTCCATGTGACTTTTCCTGGTGGAGCTGGGTCCCCCCCCCACCGCCGTGTTGGTTACGCGGCAAAAAACAGTCCTGGAGAAAAGAGAAGGCTGTCCCTCGCCCCACCTTGGGTGGGAGGGAACCAGGCACAGGACTCCTGCATTTCTTCCCAAGTTCAGAACCAGTTGAGACGGTCAGGGAGCCATTTATGGAAGTGTGGCTACCCTACTGACAGAGGCCAACTTGGAGGATGTGGCTTAGAGACGCAGCAACCACAGGTGGCTGAACCCCAATCAGCCCATCACCTGCCTCATTGCCCACACAGCTGACCACCTTGGGCTTCCCCACCTGGAAGCAGGGCCTTTGCTGTCTGGCTCACTCCATGCTGAGACCACTGCAAAGCCATGGCCTCCCCTGTATGGTCCATCCCAAAGAGGCAGACTGGGCAAGCTGAGGCCCGGTGTTCACTTCCCTCTTGGCCCAGGGAGGATGTAGCAGGTCTTTCCCCTGAGGGCTAGTTCGTGATCCTTCCCCACAGAAACTAGGTGAGTAGGAGAGAAACCTTCCCTCCTACTCCTAAGGTCGTGAGTTTTCCTAGGACTTTATAATGACGGGCATAATAGGATTTCATTGTTTTTAAAGGATGGCCTTTTATTTTTGAGGATAGAAGAAAATAATCCTTTATTCTTGATGTTCAATGTTGAATGAGGAAAATGGATTTTTATCATCAAAACTTAAGTAGGGCAATGCCCTGAACATTTAACTACCAGTAAGAAATAGTTCTTGATAGTGTGGTAAGAGATATAAAGCATTTATTTTTCTGGGATTGAAGATACAGTGGAACTTCTCCTTATTTGCTTTCTTTCTGTTCCTTCAGGATTTGGAGGAATTGGAGAAGGCACTTCAGGCCAAACTGTCAAGCACAGAGACACCAGGCACTGGTGCCTCTGGGTACGCCACCCTGGCAGACGTGGAGAAGAAGGAGAGGGAGCATGGGGAGCAGCTCCTGGGTGACGTGCGTGTGGCTTTTCTCCCCTTAGGAGATCCTTGGTTTCTGGGACAGTTACGCCGGCGACTAGAGAGGGTGTTGGGAGCAGGCTCAATACTTAGATTCCTTGTTGCCTCCTGCCCTGGAGGCAGGGGATCGGCTCTCAAGTTCAGAGGCAGAGATGGGACTCATGGAGGAGGAGGTTTACTTTGTATTTTAACTGACCTTTGTAGCATTCAAGGCACGGTTTGCCCTGACCCTCAATGTCGCGACTGCCCTGTGGGGAGAGCAGATGGCCACTGTTACCTCCTCAGCCCCAGGCATCTCGCCTAGTGCATGTCTGGGATTCCAAAGAGGGTGGCGTCCTGCAATCACTTCCCCCCTTTTGGGTCTCATCTCCCCCTAACCACATATCATATATCAAATGACATTTTCCTCACTCTCAATTTTGGCCAGTCACTTTGCTGGGCACTGGGGACTCGAAACTCACTTCCATGTGGCTCTGCCCGGGAGGTGTCGGGGAGACCCATGGGTGAGCAGAGGAGAACTTCAGGTTTCCCCGCGCTGTGACAGGTACCCAGGGAAAGACCGGGACACAGCAGGGTGAGGAGTCCTTCCACTCCAGGGCTTGGAGTGTATCCCTAGAGGAAGAGACCCAAGCAGCCAGCTGGGGACAGGGTGGATGCTGGCCAGCAGACATGCAGAGGGGAGCCAGGAAGGGCTGTGAGCTGGGAGAGCAAGAAAAAGCCACAGAGGTCTGGCTGGGAGTTTTTGTCACATGCTGGGGAGGTGGGAGTCATGGACTGAGAAGCAGGGTGGCCGTGTCCACCTCCAAAGTTCAAAGGACCCCGGGATCTGCACAGAGGATCATAAGAGCTGTTGGGCAAGTCCAGCAGGAACTTCATGGGGCAGGTGCGGTTGGGCAGAGAGGTCAGCGAAGGTCTGAGAGCTGCGAGGTGGAGGGGAGGAAGCTCTGCTGTAGTAAGGGCCCCAGCCAGGATCGAGATGGTGAGGTCAGCTTGGGCCTCCTGTGGGAGAGGCCGGGCTGCAGGGACTCCACAAAGGCCCGGGTAAGAGGATGCAGAGGGCAGGAATGTCCCTAGAGCTGTGGGCCAGGGGGAGGCGCTCAGCCTGGATTCCTGTCCGTGGCTCCCCAGCACCGAGTGGAGCGTCAGAGAGAGTTCGCAGATTTCACGAGATCTTGAAAGGGTTGGCGGCACCGACCCTGGATGCTGCCGGTACTGCAGAGTGACCAGTGTTTGAGGAGAAGTGAGTGGGTGGCCGGCCCCAAGGGGGTGCAGGGAAGAGGCAGAGCTGGCTGGTGGTGCTATGCCTAGCACGCAGGGCATGGTGGATGTCTGTGTCCTCTGCAGGGTGAGAGCAGGGAGAGAGGAGGGAGCTGGGGAGGTCGGGGGCCCTGCTGGGGGCTGACCGATGGAGAAGGAGCTGACCGCTGGCAGACCACAGGCTTCCCAGCTGCAGCAAGGCCCCCAAGCTGGGAGGCTGTTCTCCTAGGTGCCGGCTGACTCAGAGCTCAGGGTCTACAGGGTGGAAGAGCTAGATGTGTCATGACCTGTGGTCACAGCCACAAGGTCAGCATGAATTTCTGGTGCCCCAACCTCTGGCCCCTCCAGCAAGAAGTAACATAAAGGCATCTGAAAGACCCAGCCGAGATAGAGAAAATCCAGGCAGAGGACTTAAAGGACCCGAACCAAGTTCTGCTTCTGACTCTCCTGAGCTCTGGGACTTTTGTCAGGGCCCCAGCTCTCCTGAGCCACTTCCTCAGTACCAGAAGCAAGTCGCCCACACCCATATGCCATGCAGCACAGCGGGAATCATTGTTCTCAAAGCTCAGAGTCTTCCATGTTGCTGATTAAAGCCCCCAACTGTCTGAGCGACGTGATGATCTGCATACACCCTTGCTCCTGATATGATGGGAGGGAGAGAGAGACTTTAAAAGCAAAATGTTGTCATGATCAGCATCATCTCTGCCAAATTGTTCTTTCATACTTTAAAGACAATAACTAATATTTACATGGCCATTCATGTTTTCATTTCCAACCATGTTTAGTTCCTTTTAAAGACCTGGAAGCTTCCAGGAGCACATTGTGGCATTTCATGTGTCCCCTGCTCATCGTCACAACCAGTCTAAGAGCCCTTAAGTGGGGTGAGCTCATTGCGTTCCTTCCTGATTGGCAGCGCACTGGTGTTCTCTGAAAAGCCACCTCGGGACTGACTGGCACCCGCAGTGGGCTGGGGGACCCTCTGTAGAATGCGAGTGTTCCAAGACAGTCTCGCTGGTACTGCCGAGGGACTCGGGATCTCCTTTTGCGAGGAACGAATTGCAATTCCCAAGCACGGGCCATAGAGCTCTCTGAAATAAGTCCCCCCTGCCACCACATCACTTGCTTCTCATGCTCATTTCACAGATGGAAGCTTTCTGGAAACAGATGGAAAACATCCAGCACTTTCTTGTGGACCAATTTAAATGTTCCAGCTCCAAAGTGCGGCAGCTCATGACGACTCTGACAGAACGGATGATTGCAGCTGAAGGGCTCTTGTGCGAGTCTCAGGATCTGCAGGCGCTGGTAATGGGGGCGGGGACACTGAGCCGTGCAAGCTAGAGGCGGGGAATCCTGAGGCCCAAACACCTTGGGGAGCATTTAGTTGAACACCTTCATATTATAGGTGGGAATAGCACCCCCAGCGAATCCACCCACCCTCCCATCCACCTGCCCACACAGTCCTCCACCCACCCATCCACCCATTCGTCTACCTACCCACCCTCCCACTCACCCACTCAACCATCCGTCCATCTACCCATCCATCCACACATACATGCACCCACCCATCTCTTCGCCCATTCATTCACACATCAATCCATCCACTCACCCCTGCTCCCATCTACCCGTCTACCCATCTATCCACCCATACATTCACACATCTACTCACCCACCCATTCACCCATCCATCATCCACTCATCCATCCCCTCATCCATCCATTCATGTCCCCACCATCCATCTACCCATCCTCCATCAGTAGAGTAATAGAAGCTTGGAGAGGTTAAGTTTTATGTTTAAAATCACACAGGTCCAGGTGGCTGAGCCTGGATTCAAAGGTGGATCCACAGATTCCTCTGAACCAGTGGTTTGCATCCTTGGCTACACATCAGAATCCCTGGGGAGTTTTCAACCCCAAGCTGCCAGGGCCTGCACTCCAGAGCAATCAGATCTGAAACCATGGGGGCGAGGCCCAGCACAGGCATCTTTTAAAAGTCCCCAGGGACACACAGGGCAGTCAGGAGGGAAAACTGACACCCTGTCCACACCAGCAGTCATCACCCCTGCTGCTCAACATCACCAGAGACGTGGGCTCTAAAACCCTGATGCCAGGTTGCACTGCAGCCTGATTAAGCCTGACCTCAAGGTGGAAGCCGCCTGGGACCCAAGCCTCAGGCCTTTTCTAATCTCTCCAGATGATTCACATGCAGCCAGGTTTAAGAACAGCACTCATGTTGTGACACTCAAGTCTGCACTGTAACAAGACTCCCAGGGGTGCACTGTGGTGCAGGGACCTTCCGTGCTTTTGTCACCATATTCATGTGTGGTCTTCCGGCCAAGGGTGGGAGAGCTGGGGATTGGCCCAGGCCTCACGTGTGCTAGGCAGGGGTTCTACCACGGGGCACGCCCCAGCTCTGTCTCCTTTGTTCCCTTGGCACCACTAAAGATAGACACAGCAGATATTTCCAGTGGACAGGAAAGAAGCCAGCTAAGTAGCTTCATGACAAACCTAGGGTCCTGCTCTAATGACATGGTTGAGTCCCAAGCTTCCTGATTTGCCACACATCAGCAGGTGATGCTGACATGAGCAGGTCACCGTATGATGAGTGGAAAGGGCTACAGGCTGTGACTGTGCAGAAGAGGGACAGGTTAGCTCCATCCCCAGCAGCCTGGGTACCAGAGAGGAAACACGCAGCCAGGCATCTGAGGACTCCTGGATGAACTCTGGGAGAGCCAGGTTCTCGGGCTGGCGCCTGAGTGGGTCTGCCTTGGGCATTTGGACCTGGAATGTGTCAAGTACCATCGCTCAAAACTGGAGAGCCCTTACAATGGACCCAGAGGTCATTAGAGTCAGTCTCTTGTGACAGACAGAAAAAACACTTGTCAAGAGATGGGGGTCACTGTGGATAGGTCTAGAAATGGTTGTTTATGGAGCACGGGCTTCTCTGGCTGTTATTCCAAATGCCTGGCATGTTTTATCTTAATCTCGTTAGTGTTCAGGTGAGGAACCAGCCCAGGTCAGCAGTCTGGGGAAAGGAGCCAGGTTCCAGCCGGGCCAACTTTGAGGGCTCCTACGGCTACAGCAGGGCAGTGGTGGCCCCCGCGCCCCTGCGCACCTTCTCCCCCAGAGTCTAAGCCGAAGGCGATGCTGTCCTGCTGAGCCCCACTCTGGGGAGGGCGCTCTCAGCATCCTCCCTCGCTGACCAAGGCACCGCGCTCCGCGGGGTGTGGTGGCTGCTTGTCCTGGTGCGCCCCCTAGGGGTCCGGGCCACTGAGTGCAGACAGAGTTGGAGAGGAGGCTTCACAGCAAACATGGGCCTGGGAATGAACCCCGGGTTCCCAGGCACAGTGGGGGTCGCCCTCTCCCCACTTCCACACCTGGCTAGAACCGGTGGGGACACTGTGACTCAGGCATGGCCCTCCCTTCAAGGTCTCCATCCAACCAGGGGTTGCTCTCCTAGCTCAGACCTGAGTGGAGGGCGTGGAAGGTGAGGAGGAAGACAGGGCAGGCGGTGAGTGAGAGGAGGCAGTGAGTGTCCCGGGGCACCGCCCTACATGAGCAAAGGCCTGGGGCAGCTGAGGGCCTGTCACCCCATGGCCAGAAGCAGGGGAGTGTGCAGGACGAGTCCCCAAGGGCCTGTGTCTAGGAGATTGGAGGGTTTGAAGCTGGGTGACAGCCAGGTCAGCATCTCTGAAAGACCCCTCTGCTGGCGATGCCCGGCAGACCAGAGGCAGAGGTGGGAGGCGGGAGAGCAGGAGCCGCCCGCAGTGCCCAGGCCAGTGCTGACCAGTCCTGAGCTGGGCATGACGGTGGGCGGGAGGGAAGGGAATACAGGTCTGGGTGGAGTGGTGTCGCAGCCCCAGTGCGTTCTGCGGCCCCTGCACCTGACCAGCTCCACGCTCAGAGACTTCAGGACCCCCTTCCGCCTCCCGTCAGCTTTCCGACTGTCTACTCCCGGAGTCCGTCCTGCTGACCGATACGGTGGGAGGGCAGGCAGGAGCCTGCTGTAAACGCAGGGAGGGGGCGGCTCTTAAAGCCACCTTGCCATCGAAAATCCCTGAGACCCCAGGACTCGGGCTCTTCGAGGCTCCAAAACCAAGATGGCTGTGGCTTGGATCTTGTTTTTGCCAGGGCTGTGGAGCCGTGGGCCACGTGGACTGGGGAGGGGTGACCTTAAGGGAAGTGGGTTTGCCTCTTCCGTGTGTGCCTGTTGGACTCCTGCCTGTGAGGGCAGCCCTCTAGGGAGCGCTTGGCGGGTGCCAAGTGCCCAGCCGCCCACCAGAGCCTCCACCCACCCAGCATCAGGTGCAGAAGGCGCGGGAGAGTTCAGGGTCGGGCTCTGATGGTAGAGCCCGCTGCCTCTTCCAAAGCCGGGAGGAGCCTCGTGGTGCAGCCCTGATGCCCGGGCCGTTGTCCATGTGCTTCCCTTTAGGACGCCCTGCAGAGAGCCATGGGCCGAGTGCACATGGCAAAAATGATCCAGTTCCTGAGGATGCAGGTCCAGGAGGAGGCCAAGTGCCGGCTGGCCGCCATCTCCCGCGGCCTGGAGCTGCTGAGCATCCAGGGGAAGCTGTCCGGGCGGCAGAAGGAGGAGCTGCTGACCCGGCAGCACAAGGCCTTCTGGGAGGAGGCAGAGCGCTTCAGCAGGGGTGAGAGGTGGCCATGCCCGGGCCAGGGTGACACCGATGTAGAGCCCGTCACACCAGTGCAGGCTGCCTTCCCGTCCTGCCCTGGGGACTGAGCACTTGCCTCCCAGGGCTCGGTTGCTGCTCTGGAGAGCAGTTACCAAGGCTTCTCGTAAGGCCAGGGTCACCTTCCCCATCCAATCCAGAGAGGCGACGGAGAGGGCGGCGTCTCAGCCAGAGCTGGACGTGGAAGTGGCCAGGAGCCAGCCATGCGCCTCTGCTGAGCCCACCACACAGCAGGCCTGGCATGCCCAGCTACAGGGGACAGGGTGGGCCAGGCCAGCGTGGAGAGGGGTCTAGTGTGGCTGAGCCACATGTCCCCACACCTGTCCCTGCCCTGGAGCTGCCTTTAGGAGTGGGCAGGGCATGGGTCAAGACTTAGAGGGGTCCAGACCTTATTTGAGGTAGCACAATTAGTAGGACCCACTAGAAGAAACCCAGGTCTGTCACCGCAGGGTGGGGACCATCCCCCCAGCAGCCCCCGCTTCCTTGCCCCCTGGGTAGAGCACACGCATGGCCCCTCTGTAAGTCCTGGCTGGAGAGTCACCTCCTGTCCCATGACTCATTTCAATCCCAGAGTTTATCCAGAGAGCCAAAGATCTGGTCAAGGAGTCCCTGGCTCACCAGGCGGAGAGGACAGCAATGCTCACACTGGCTCAGGAAGAGGAGCGGAGGAGCTTCCTGGCTGATTCCCGCCTGAACTCCGACCCCGAGGAGTTTCTCAAGGTGGCCCTGCCCTGCCCCTAGCCTGGTCTTGGGTATATGGGGTGGGCCAGCTGCGGGCTCGGTTATTCCTGCTGCACGTGGGAGGCACTGGGATCCATCGGGCGTGACCTCGACTCCTGCCTCCTGTGCGTTAGCCGAGTGGCCATAGCCTGGACCCCTGCACCCCTGCCCACTCCCCTGTCAGCTAGTGGTGGTAGTCACAGGCTCCCCACTGGCTGCTGAGGACAGGAGGGGGGAGAATCTGCAGGAAGTGCGTTCTCGGCAGGTACATCTCAGGGTGGCCCTGGGCAGTGGCACCAGTGGAGTGTTGTATGGGTCAGAGGGGCAGCCTGTGCCTGTGTGCGTCAGGCCCATACCCCCAGGGACCCGTCCCAGGGAGTAGGTGTGGGTACTGGGACCAGCCTCCCCGGGTGTGGATGCTGACTCTGCTGCCAGGTAGCCAAGGGAGCTCTGGCCCCTGGCCTCCCCTGCAGTGGCTTCATCCCCTGTGATATGGGACCACAAGCCTGTGACAGTGTCGTTAGGGCTGAGCCCAGTCCAGCTGTGTCCAGGTTCCTCTGCCCCACATAGTACTGGCTGCAGTTTGTCTCAGGTCTGCTCAGGGGCTGGCGGGACAGGGTCTGGTCCAGCCTCAGCCCAGAACCCAGGCACAGAGGTCACTGGGGGCCAGCAGCACCTCAGTGAGGGGCCTCAGGAGGGGACTCCAGGGAGCAGAGGAAAGGCCCTGGCCCCATTGCAGTGTCCCCTTCCAGGGCCACACTGGGAGCTCTGGGGCCTGCCCTAAAGAGTGGGGCTCCCTCCCCCGTGAGAAGATCGCTTGAGGAGGAGCTGGGGCACTGGGCACCACGTTGCTCAGCCTGAGCCCTGAGTATGTGTGGGGTGCCAGGTGTCTGTCCCAAGACCCAGCATGGGCCTGGCACATTCCTGGTGTCTGGGGGAGCAGGATGAAGGCAGGGAGGGGCAAAGAGAACTCATGGGTAACAAGCAGACCCTTGAGCAACTGAGCCGGTGGCTCCCCTGGCAGAGGCCCTGCTCTGGCCCCTCCCCGGGAGGAGTCTACTCTCTGTCCCTGCCCACCAGAACCTCCGCCATGTCGGGCTCTGAGGCCCTGCAGGCCTGCCCCATCCCCCAAGCAGGGCCTGCCTGGGCGCTGGTCGTGCTGACCTCTGCATCACCCCTGCAGTGGTCCTTGGGGTGGTCCCCAACAGCAGGAGTCAGAGAAAAATGGCTGGGGGCAGGAGCCAGGACAAAGGGTGACGAGGTAGCAGGTGGGCCTCCTCACACGGGGGTGACAAGAGCGAGACCGGTGGCTCCCTGCATCAGGCGGGTGGTCAGGCCTCAGCCACAATCCTGGGCCTCAGTTTCCCCGTGCGTAAATCGAGGTGAACATCCCTCCCAGCTGAGCGGCCAGGATGGGTTGAGGAGAGTTTTCAAGAAGAGATAAGGCTGCATTTCCCATCAGATCCAGTTCCTGTTTCAATCACAGGCTTTCCACGGGGTCCTGGAGAGGCAGAGGCTGATGCGGAGTGACCTGGAGGAGGAGGAGGAGGTCAGAACCACAGAGGCCATGGTCGCCCTCTGCCAGGTAGGTGGCCTCAGCTACTGGCAGAGAAACCTCAGGCTTTGTGGGGACAAGAGCTGCACATCCTGGGGCAGGGACCCAGGCAGGTTCAGGATGACCAGGAGGTCGCACCCAGCTGTGGGTGCTCCTGGGCAGCTGGTCCAGCCCTGCCATCTGCTCGCCGCTGGGGACACGATGGTGGCGGGATGGAGCCCCTGCCTGCGGGGCTGCCAGGGCTGTGGGAAAGCTGTGAGGGCTGGCAGGAGTGCCTCAGGGGTCAGCTCCAGGGGACAGGCAGCAGCTCAGGGCAGGTCAGCACGCTGGCCTCCCTCCCCCTCACTGCCCGGCCACGGGAACACCGCCTGGCCTCTGACCCTCAGTTTTCCCCTCTGGAATGGGCACGGCAGGGCTCCTTCACAGTGAGGACTGAGTGTGTGGGAGGTCCTAGGGACGCAGCTGGCTTGTGGGCGTCCCAGGCCACCTTGGCTCCCGCCACCATAACTGCTGAGGAGCACAGAGGGGGGAGAGGGTGGGGATGTGCAGGGTGAAGGTGAGGTCAAGGTCGGTTGTCTGCAGGAAGCGATGCCTGAAGCAGGTGTTGAAGGGACAGGTCCCAGTGGACCAGGAGCTGGGGCATTCCTGGAGGCCCACCAAGCAGGATGTGCGAATCGCCATCACAGGGGTGGCCGTCGGGGTTGGGTGATGGTGGCTGCCGTGGCCAGACACACAGACGGGGCTTAAACGGCAGGAGGTACTGTGTCCTGGCTGGGGCTGCAGGTCCAGACCCAGGGGCGGCAGTGCCGCCGGGAGGCCTCTCTTCCTGGCTGGCAGACGCCGCCCTCTCCCGTGTCCCCGCTGGTGAGCCACACGGCTTATGTCCCCCTCCAGGACGCAGTCTGTCAGCTCAGGGCCCTGCCATTTGACAGTCCCCGTCTTGGAGTGGCTGGAGTGACCGATGTGATTGCCGCTGCCCAGCACGGGGGAGATTCAGCTGTGTGTCCCTTCCTGACCCACTGGCCCCCTGCAGCTGGCTCAGGGGATTTGAATCCAAGACCTTGGTCAGCTGTAGGGCTGGGGACCCTCCTGACGTGTGGCCCTTTCCTGCAAGTGGGGCAGGAAGTGACTGTCGTGCTTTGGGTCGGGAGGCAACTTGCTTTGTGCTCTACGTCGGTCCCTCGGGGGGCGGTGCCCTGAACAGGCTGTTGGGGGCACAGGATGGCATTGCAGAGGCCCAGACACACCCTGGAGCTGAGCAAGGACAGCGCTGGCAGGTGCGGAGAAAGCACAGCTTGGGTCTGTCTGGATGCCCCGCATCCCGGCTCCTCTGTCAAAGCGGAGCCAGCACGGGCATCTGGCCGGCAACAGCTTCAGCGAAGCACGTGGAGGAGGAGCTGAGGCGCAGCCGCACTTAGGACCCTCGCCGCCCGAGCTCACTGTCTTGGAGGCGTGTGCAGAACACAGTTATGTGTGCGCCGGCCACTCTGCCTGGGTGCTCCCAGGGCCCGTCACTAGAGCTACAGCATCACCCTTTCTGTGCCATGACACATCTCAGTGTTGGTGACACAGTGACTGTGACACAAATCCAGTGGCCGCCTGAAGGTTCCCAGGGCTGCAGAGAGAAGTGTGTTCTTCCACACCCTCAACCCCATCTATAAACAAAGAGTAAGCTCCCAGCATTCACTTGTTCCAGCTGCCTGGCCGGCGCCTCGGAGGCTCCTGAGCCAAGCCAGAGCCAGCCCGATGGGAGAGGTTCTGAGCTCAGACCCGGCTCCCACACCAGGGCACCCTGCACACCTGCCTGCTCATCTGCAGATGAGTCATCCAGGAGGAAAGGCGGGAGAGCCCCATGCACGGAACTGCGAGGTGTCGCCAGCCAGGCGGGGGCAGTGCCAACTCCTCTAGGTGATGATGAGTGACAGCACACACAGCGTGGCCGACCACCCACGCCTAGCTGGCTGTCCAGCACCGGCTGCCCTCAGCCCGTGGTCCCTGCACAGCAACATGGCGAGCTGACACGGCGAGCCCCAGCCCCTACCTAAGTCGCGTTGCTTGCATAGAGATCTGCCAGACTCGAGCCTCCAGGGAGCTGCAGTCGGGCCGAGTGCGGGTGCTCAGGGCCTAGAGGCCACCTCCCAGGAGCTGAGCAAAGGCAGACCCCCTTCCTGGAAATGAGTGTTTACTACATGGCAGCGGAAGATGAAGTGCTGTTCAGGGTCGCTCAGCTGCAGAGCCAGGTGCCAGAGGGAAGGCAGCAGGACTGGCTTGGTGCCAGGGCTGAGACCCGGTCCTGTCTCTACCCACAGCCTGGCCCGGGGGTGGCCAGCCTAGGCAGGACTGGTGAGGGAGGAATCAGCGATTGGTCGGGTATTGGTGACCACTAGTCCCACGGTCCAAAGGTGCCACAGGATTCCTGTAACTGTAAGGAATCACCACAGACCTCGTGGCTTCAAATGACACAGTTATTACCCCACAGGGCTGGAGCTCAGGCACCTGAGGGGTCCTCCTGGGCCAGAGGGGAGGCTGGCAGGGCCGGGCCGTGGGGAGGCTCCTGGGAGGAGTTCCAACACTCTCTAGCTTCTCGCACTGCAGGCTCCTGGCCCTCCCTCCTTCTTCAGGGCCATAATGGAGTCGCTCATGTCCCCTTCTCCTGCCACACCTGCTCTCTGCTCCCCTCCTGTTTCTGTTCCACTTAGGAGGACCCTGGCCCACCTGGGCCCTCCAGGTCATCAAGATCCTTAGTCACGCTCCACCTGCAGTCTCTTCACCCACGTGCAGATGCATGTTCCAAGGCTCCAGGGACCGTGATTCGCCTACCCGAGTGGGATACCGTTATTAAGAGTTAAGGAAAGCAGTGTTTGGGGCCCAGAACAGCAGTGGTTTCTTGGGCCACATCCTGAGTAGCAGCAAGCGTGGGTCCCGAGTGCATAGACATCTCTGGAAAGCGGATACAGTGGGCCGTGGCTTCTGTGGTTCTAAGGACTGAAAGGTGGTAAATCCCCCGGGGACACAGGGACTGAGAAAAGCAGACTCGTGTTTTTACCTGTCATTATGGCAAGACTAAGGGGACTTGCTTTCTTATTCTGACTTACTAAAACCACTGGGTGGTTCACTGATATTTTTTTATTTGCAGAAGTGAACCCTACTGACACCCTTGTGGTGTCCCATGCTACCCGGCTGTACCCACTTTCCTCTCAGTAGCTTCCACAGCCCCTCGCTCCCTGCAGGAATTGCACAGCAGAGAACTTGAGAACCAATCAGACCAGGTTGGGCGTCTAGTTGCAAACCACAGTATGGCCTGGTCCCTGGCACTTCACCACCTTGAGCCAGGAGCCCAGGGCTGCCTGCCTTTCAGGCTCTGGACTGTAAGAAAGAACCACTTAATACCCCCAAATGCCACCCACGGCTCTCAGGATGCAGTCCATCCCTAGTACAACCTAGCTCACAGTGACCACCAGCCTGGTCCATGGGGCTGCTCCAACCTGTCCAATAGGCTCCTGGCCAGGCCCAGGAAGCTCCCTTATAACCAGGTGCACAGGACCATTTGGACTGGGCCCACCAGGCCCACCACCCTGACCTTCATCCCCTTCTGGAGTGGCATCCCTTGCTCTCTGCTTCCAGTTGTCTTCGGGTGCCTGGTCCCTCCCACCATGGTGCCTTGGCATGTGCTCTTCCCCTGCCTGAAACAGTCTGTTTCAGTCAACTTTCTCGTTGACCCGGCAGGGACAATGTAGAGGAGAAAAAGTTTGTCACTCGTGGTTTCAGAGGCCTTAGTCCACAGACGGCCGGCTACATTGCTCTGGGCCCAGGGTGAGGCAGAAGATCATGGCAGTAGGTGTGGTGGAGGAGAGCTCAGGACATGGCAACCAGAAGCAGAGAGAGAGAGAGAGAGAGAGCTCTGCTCACCAAGGACAAAATAGAAACCCCAAGGCACAACCCCAGTGGCCCACCTCCTCCAGACACTCCCAGTCACCACCCAGTTAATCCCACCAGGGGAGCGACACACTGATTGGGTTAAGACTCACAACCCAGTCACGTCACCTCTGAACTTTGTTGCACCGTCTCCCTCGTGAGCTTTTGGGGGACGCCCAAACCACAACACAGTCCCTTCTGCCCTCAGCTTCGCCCGGCTGTCTTGTTCTCATTCTCTGCGTCTCAGCTGGGATATTCCCTCTTCAAGGAGCCCTCTGACTTTGACCCTGGACCAGGTGGTCCTGGTGCTTCAGCCCCTGCAGTTCCTCGGCCTGTTGTGCCCCACTGGGCTGTGCCTTCCCTGAGGTCCGGGCCATGTCTCCCCTTCCTGAAGTGCCCGCACAGCCTTGCCTGGGGCAGATGCTGGAGACACCCGCAGAGTGAGCGGTGATGTGGGGACCAAGCACAGGCTTATTCTGGAGCCTGCACTCAGGGCTCCTTCCACCTAGTGCTGTGCCACTCGACAGTGGCCACGGGAAGCCATGGAGCACACCCTTCAAACCCATGGTGGAAAGGGCAGGGTAGACTCTCAGTCTGCACCTGCCTGGCCAGCAACTGACTGACCTGGGCTGGACTTGATGGCGTGACCTGGCCACGTTCCACGAGCCTGCATCTTCCCCCGAGCCTGGGCAGGGGCTAGCCTGGGCTCGCCCTTCTCAGAGCAGTAACAGAGGTCTAGCCTCTGAAGCATGCCCTTGGCTTCCACCGCGCTCTGCAGCACCCTTCCTCGCTCCAGCCGTGCACTGTTCGCACCGCGTGTCCTTCACTCAGGTCCCCAATGCCAACCCCAGCTAGTCCCTGCCCTCCAGCCCTGCCCCGCTGCTTGCCTTCTCCAAAGGGCACCTGTTAGTGCCCCATCTGTCCCCCAGGTGTGGCTGTCCCCTCCACCTCCTGCTCACCCTGCAAACCAAAGCAAATATCTCTGCTCTGAGACAGCCCTTCCCCCAAAAATGCTGTGTTCCCAGAAGGACGGAGCAACAGATAACCCGCACCTGGGTCACAGGCCAACTCCCCAACACTCAGCAACCGCCTGCCACGTGCGCGGGCTGGTCGATGCCCATCAGTGGTTTCTGAGCCTCATGGCCGGCCTCAGGGCTGAGAAGTGCTAGCGGGCCGGCTCCCTCTGCAGGTGAGAAGGTGCCACCCTGCTCAGCCAAGTCTTGAAAGGGCTCCAGGCTGGCCATTCTCCTGCCCCAGGGGGCTTCCCTGCCAGAAGGCGAGGCTGGGCCCTGGGACCCCAGGGATGCTGCAGATGCAGGGACCCAGAGGACTGCAAGCCAGGTGGGCTCTCACCTGGCCTGGGCTCTGTGTGCTCCTGCTGGAGGGACGGGGACGTCCTCCTAAGCTTAGTGCAGAGGCCTGGGGCTGGCCTCACCCCAAGCACCAGGTCCCCTGCTGTCCTGGACCCTTTTACAACACTGTCATTCGGGTATGTTCCAGAGCTGTGGGAGCCTGTTAGGGCTCGTGGACAAACAAGGCAGGCCACAAAGAGGAGAGCAGACGGGACCTGGCACAGGTTTGGTTAGGAAGAACCTGGGCTAGTGGACCCTGCGGCCTTCTCAGGGCTGACTACTCTAATTTGCAAACTAGAAGCCACTTGTGAAGGAAAAGAAGGCACTGCTGGCTGTCCTGGCCCCCGTGTGGAATGACAGACTCCAGGATAGGACTCAAAACCAGAATTGGTCCCCTGTCGCCCAAGGGGCTGGAAAAGAAAATCCCTGCTGGGACACGGAGCTGGGCTCACTGTAGAATGTAACAGGTGAACAGCAGATGAGGCCTGACCCTGCAGAGCAGAAGGCATCGCGTGGGGAGGTGTCCACGTGGGGTGGTGTCTGCGTGGGGAGGTGTCCGCGTGGGGAGGCGTCGCATCACCGCCAGCCAGAACAAGGAGAACCAGGGAAGGACCCGAGTCCGCTCCTCCTCCTCTCCTCCCCTCCTGCTTGCAGGGTGTCTCCCGCCAACCTGGAACCCACGGTGTGCTTGGAGTCCAGTGCTGCACCTCAGGAAGGACATGTCCCCAGACATGGCCTACGGCTGCCCTGGGTCTTGAACTTGACCTAGATGGACTTGTGCAGCATGTCCTCTTTCCCATCCTGCTTCTTTCACTCAACTTTATATTTGTGAGCTTTACTCACGTGGTTTCATGTGGCAGTGGGGGTTCTTCCTCATTGCCCTGTAGTGCTCCATGGTATAAATATTCCACCGTAGGGTCTACAGGTGGCCATCTGTGTCTGCTCCTCTTAGCCCCTTGCGGGTCTGGCTGGCATGGACTCTCTCCTACATGCCGTGTGTATTCGTCAGCTTTCCATCACTATGACAAATGCTGAAGGTAATCAGTTTATAAAGGGAAAAGGTGTATTTTGGTTCATGATTTGGGAGATTCTGGTCTGTGATCAAGTGGACCCGATCGTTTAGCTATATGGTGGAGCAAAACTGCTCAACATCATCATAAGCCAGGACACAGAAGAGAATGAGGAGGGGCTGGGACTTCACTAACCTAAAGACCACCCCCTAGGTCCCACCTCCTAAAGGTCCCACCACTTCCCAATAGTGTCTTTCTGGCCACTAAGTCTTTAACACACAGGCACTTGGCATTCACCCAGTCTGGTAGCACTGTGTGACACACACATGCACATTTCTCTGGGGTATATACCAAGGAGGGAGTGTTGGGCTGAAGAGTCCTGTGCAGAGGATTAATTTCCTCTGTGCTATTGACAGGTCCACCCACTTGACCAGGATTTTGAATTTAGAGGTGACGCTGGGGAGCCGAAAGACTTCATAACGTCAAATCCTCCAACCCAGACACATGGTTCTCTCTGCATTTGCTTAGGTGCTTGGTCTGATTTTTCTTCATGTGGCATAATAGGTCTATGCTTGCTATTTTTCATTTGATTAAGGAAGTTTCCCTCGATCTTTAATTTACCAAGAGCATTTCTCATGCAAAGAATTTTATTCTATAAAATGCTTTCTCCTTCATCTTCTGAAGTAATCATCATGGTATCTTGTCTACCTTATCCTGTTAATGTGGCACATTGCATTGACTCAGGTAATGCCAGGGGCACATAAATGTAGAACTTTTTCATTTTTCTGCTGAACTAAACCGTTCCGACTCTCCCTTCTCTTTGGGGACTCCAGTTAAACATGTCAGAGCTTCTCATCCCTTCTGTGCCATCGCCTATGCCACATTTTCCGTCCTGTAGGATCGATCTCCTTGCTTTGTTCTGGGTAGTTTCTTCTGGTTTTTCTCCCAGTGCACTAATTCTCTCTTCAGCTACTTCCAAACTGCAATTAAACCTGTATGTTGAGTTCTTAACACTGGACAGTATTTTTCAAATTCGAGTTTCTAGTTGGTTCTTTTTAATGAACAATATTACTTTTTATAATTTCCGGATCTTTGCTTAAAGGATTAAAGGCAGATCTTAGCACACTGAGCACGGGAAGGGCAGACACTGGAAGTCTGCGTCTTGTCTTTGCGCTCTGCCGTACCTGTGGGTTTGCTTTCATGCCTGTTGTTTGTGTAGCTCTTTGGTCATAGTGCCCCGTCTCCTCATGCTGTCTTGTCTTCTGTATATTTCATGTACGATATTCCAGGTTTGCACATTTACCCGTAGAATTGGTCCAGTGTACGATGATCCTCTTTCTCCAAAGAGGGTTTTCTCCTGCTTCTGCTCTATGTTAGGGCTCCCGATGGTCCAGTGTCGCCTTCGTTTGAAATCAAGGCTTGGGTATCCTGGATGTGCTAGTCAGATTTTCATTTTTATAACAAAATACCTGCAACAAACAACTGTTACACAGGAGATGTTTGTTTGGGCTCCCAGTTTTGGAGATCTCAGTCCATGGTCAGTCAGTCCTGCTGTTCTCGGGCCTGCAGGGAGGCAGCACCTCAGGGGGGAGCCTGCAGGGGAGTGAGCTGTTCACCTGGTGGCATCTGGGAAGCTAGGAGAGGAGGAGACCAGTGTCCCACAGTACCCTTCATGGGCACGTCCTCAGTGACGTAACCCCTTCCACGTCTTCAAGTTTCTGCCACCTTCCAAAGCACCAGGCTGAGGACCCATACCTTAAAACAGGGACCTTTGGGCGTCCCGGACCCAGACTACAGTGCCGGCAGCTGAATGACTTGACGGCCCTGTGGAGGTCACTGCGGGCCGGTTTCCTTCCACGTCACTCTAGTTTCTCCAGGGCGGCTTTCCGGCTCCTGAGCTTGAGCACAGAGCGGTTCACCAGGTCCACCCATGATGGCCGCAACTCCAGCCCCCTTCCCCTGGCCCTACCAGCCAGCTGGGCTAGGCAGGACCCCAGGCAGAACAGCTGCTAAGAGCAGCCCACGGTGTCTGCCCCCAGGCCTGGGTCCACGTGGTCTCACTGTCGAGGGACATTTATGTTGGCTTACTCAGGAGTCCTGACATTTTCTTCACTCATCTTCTTGGAGGGTTAGTTCGGATTACGTGGTCAGTCATTTCCAGGCAGGGTCTCTGCATTCTTCAGAAGAATGCAGGACCTTTATTCCTTGGACATTGTCACTTTATTCTGAACAAAGGTCCAGCTATTCATTGAATTTGATGAACAGCGATTTGAATTAAATTTAACTTAAATTCATTGAGCACAGCAAGTTATGGTCTAGGTGCATACATCACACCAGGGGCTGACAGTACGTTTATTCCATTTTCAAAAAAACAGTTATCCAGGTAGCACATTAGCTAAGTATGAGTCCCACAGTGCAGGGGCCAGGGCCGGCCGTCGGCTGTCTGCTCTGTGCCTCCGCTCCCCACCTGTGAAATGGTGGCAATTATAACAGCCCCCTTCTTGGACTGCCATGAGGGTTGCATGAGTTTCGAGAGGAACAGGGTCAATGACACCGGCAAAGGTAAGAATTCATCAATACTGATGATTATAATTGTCACCTGCAATTTGCCTGCCACTCTGCTGGACCCTGCATGTGCAGAGGTAACCAGGGAAAATTTTGACAGTCGTCCCCACTCATCCTCGAGGCTACGTTTTGAGAACCCCATGGGATGCCCGAAACCTCAGATGATGCTGAGTCCTGTATGTGCTGTGTTTTCTCCTATACATACACACCTCTGATAAAATTTAATGTATGATTTAGGCACAGTAAGAGATTAACAACAATAACAGAAAAGAACAATTATGAAAACATACAGCGATAAAAGTTTTAAGATTGTTCTCTCACGGCACCATAGTCATTCTCACAGTCACGTGAGATGACACAGCGTCCATGTGATGAGCTGAACTGAGCTGAGTGACAAAGGCATTGTGACATAGTACTAAGTACTACATAAAGGCTACCCGAACACAAGCATTATGATACTGCAGCAGTGTATCCGATAACTAAGACACTGGCTGGCTGCTGGGAGGGTAGCATATACAGCACAGATACACTGGACAAAGACATTATTTGTATCCCAGGCAGTGTGGAGTTGGACGGTGTGAGATTTCAACACAATTCTCAGACCAAAGTGCGATTTAAAACTTATGCATTGCTCCCTTCTGGAATTTTCCATTTGATATATTTGACCCATGGTCAACTGAGATGGTGGAAAGGAAAACTTGGATAAAGAGGGAGTGTGGTACTTCAGAAAGTCTTAGGCCATGAGAAGGATGACCAACCAGTGGCTGGGAGGGGTGTTAAGTGCTGGAGGATGGCAGCAAAGAGAGATGCCCAAGACCACCCCAGGGGGGGTTCCCCAGAATAGCTCACATAACTCAGCACATGGTGCACCCATGGCTAATATTTGGTACAGTGGGAGGAGTCAAAGCAAAACCAGCAAAGAAAAAGGTGCATGGGGTAAAGTCCAGGGGCCGGCACGAGCTTCAGAGTCCACTCCCTGTAGAGTCGTGTGGCACAAGCTCATTCCCCAGCGCTGGCCTGTGACAGCATGGTGGGAGATGCTGTCTACCAGGGGAGATGGCCTCCACCCAGGAGCCAGGGTGTTGTCAGGGTCAGCCCATGGGTGCCCTCTGCCCGGTGTCCACCACCATGCCAAACTCCAGAGGACAGTTGAGGTGTTTAACTCACACCCCACCCAACCCTGAGGCCCCGGGTCTTGCTAGTGAAGGAGACTTGGAATTGAGCTTAGGGACATACAGGAGACTCCTGGAAAGGGACAGGGAGCGGGCATGAGTACGGGTGGTGCATGAGGTACTGGGGACTGCAGCCAGGTGCTTGGTTGGGGAGGTTGCTAGACACAGCTGCAGACCTGAGAGGATGCAGTCTCTGCTGACAGGGGCGTGGCCCGGCAGGGGGCGTGGCCCGACAGGGGGCGTGGTCGGTGGGGTGAAGGGGTGGTTCCCGTGCCCTGGTAGGCTCATCAGAGGACTGTGGGAGCCCATGGCCCAAGGAAGGCTCGGTAGAGAGAGGACTGGGGTGGGGGGGGGGGGAGTTGCAGAGGAGGCGGGCCTGTTCCAGGTGTGCAGTACCTGCGGGTGGGGTAAGGGACTGCATAGCAAAGCAGGCCACGAGATGCCAGTGGTGTGTGAGCTGACACAGCAAGCGCGTTGGCGGGCATCGTAAGTATGGAGACAGGACAGGATGTGAGCTGGACAGGGAGACGCCAACGTCTTCGAAATGGCCATCTTCGTGCCCAGAGGGTGGGAAAGGTGTGGTGGGGACACAGTGGGTCCACTGAACCTAGGCCTGTATGGTTTGGTGTTTTAAATGTGTAAAAAAAAAAAAAAAAAATCAGAGTGTGGATTCACAGGTGTTAAACATACTATTATCTAGAGCGCCAGGCATTTTTTATAATATAAAAACCATTTTTAGAAAGAGACTGGGGTCCGGAGATGGCATTGAAGACAACAGAGGACCCTGGGGTGGGATTCAGAACTGCCTGGAAGGCCGGCTAGGGAATTTCCACTGTGATGGGAACAAGGGTCTTCCAAGTTAATTGAGGTTCTAACTTCCTATGCCAGGAGTGGGGGCGGGGAGAAAGGGGGGAGGGGCACCCTGTGATCTCAATCTGGGTGGGGACTTGGGAGGTCCAGGTGGGGGTTAGAGGGCTCAGGAGGCAGTTCTGGGGCTTGCAGGGGTGGGCAGAGGGCTGGAAGACTGCGGAGTGCGTCTGTGCACGTGTGTGTTCATGTGTGTGCACAGGCACAAGCCACAGGAGTCTTGGGACCCTAGGTCTCCGGGTGCGTGGGAGGCCTAGGCCAGAGGCCAGCTCGGCCAGGGCAGGGCAGGACGTGACCGCGCCCTGGTGTGGTTTTCGCTTCAGGAGCTGTACCGTGGCACCATGGGCACTTTCCAGGAGTGCGTGGATGCCCTGTTCCTGCAGACGCTGAGCGCTCGCGGCCTCCCCAGGGCGGAGTGTGAGGCCCTGCAGCAGGAGGTGCAGGAGGATGCAGCGAGGCGGCTGGGCAGGTCCGATCGCTTCCGGCGGCGGCAGTGGGGACTCCTGCAGGACCTCCTGGAGCGAGACCAGCAGGTGGGCGCCCCGGTGCGGGTCGGCGAGGGTTTGAAACAGGAGAGATGGAGGGCGTGGTGTGGGCATCCCTAGTGCCTCAGGGCGCTCTGCGAAGACCCTCCCCAGGCTTTGGCCACGCCCACCCAGGGGCGGTGCGAGAGCTTGGACCTGCTCCTCCAAGTCGTTCAGGAGACAGCTGTGAATCCAAGGGGCCGAGAAGGAAGGTGGGTGTTGGAGTGGCCAAAGGGCAGCACACAGGGCCCCAGTGCACGTCTCTGCATTATTAAAACCAAGGGTATGTGCCATGGACAGCATGATGGCCCTCAATGATGTCCACATCCCAATCCCCAGACCCCGGGCATATGTGACCTCATGTGGCCAAAAGGGCTTTGTGGCTGTGATTAAGTTGACCATCTTGAGACAAGGAGGTCATCCTGGATAGTTCAGCTGGACCAACGTCATCATAGGGATCCTGTGAGTAGGAGCAGAAGGGTCAGGGCCAGAGGAGGGGACAGGAAGGTGCTAGCAGGGCTCGGAGTGGTACAGCTCATCCTGGGCACACTGGCAGCTTCTAGAAGCTGAAAGAGGCACAGGAGAGATCCTCCCCAACCTACAGAACTTCCTGCCCAAACCAGCCCTGCAGCACCTGGATTTTTGCCATTAAGACACATTCGATGATTTCTGACCTCAGTGCCAAGAAAACAATTGTGACGTCCATCAGTCTTACTTTTGAAACATAGAAACTACCAAGTGAAAGAAGGAATTCCTGAGCGTGGCGGACACCAGGCCCACCCGTGTTTCCCTCTCCCTTGCTTCCTGCACCCTGGAGGCTGAGAGGCTGATGTCGACTATCCCAGGATTCCTGCAGTCAGCAGTGGCCGAGTGACACAGCTCTGACCGCTAGACAAGCTGGGGCTCCATGAAGGGCGCCTCCTCCCTAGCTCCAGAGCCAGGGCGCCAGGAGCACGGCCCTCCCCGGAGTCCTTCTTCCTGCCTGGAACACAGGCACCGCCTGGCCCTGACTAGAGGCCGTTGGCAGGAGCGAGCAGAGTGAGCAGGGGCAGCTGGAGTCCATGGGGGGTGGTGCACCACAGCCATGCCCTGGACCCCCCACCTGGGTGCTTGTTACAGGGAACAACTCCCGTTTCCTTCCACTGGGTTTTCCATCCGTACAAAAGCTGTGACAATGGATGCGTGTGACGGGGGCTCTGAAGAGCAGGAGGAAGTGCCCAGGAAGCAGGAGAGAGCTGGGCAAGCATGTGGCCTCCTGCAGCCTGCTGTCTGGATTGTTGGACCCTCGATTCACGTCGGCCCTGCCAGTCACTTGCCCGTTTCCTGCACCTGGCTGTGCGTCCTCTGAGGACAGCTCCCCTGATTTGTTTGCACTCTCTGATTCAAGATCCGGTGGCCCAGATGTAGCAGGTGCTCTGGAAGGACTGTGTCGTGTCTCCAGCAATAGCAGTGCAACTGTGGAAATGACCATAGGGTCACCCTGACCCTGTGCTCTGCCAGGGATCCAAATGAAGTCAAAGTCATCCAATTTATGCCAAACCGAGGCCATTCCATGTCCCATCTGCTAAGTGGAGAGGCCAGGGCTTGGAGAGCTGGCAGGTGAGTCAGCGTGCCCCTGGAGCTCACCAAGGGCCCCAGTGACCACCGGGGCTTTGCAGATGGGCCCCTGACCTCAGAGCTCAAGACCTGGGTGTGAGCCAGAGCAAACATACAAGAGGCTGGAGACTGCCAGCGAGCCGACCTCCAACTGCTTTTGCATGGCTTAGGGAATGTCTCAGAACTCCAGCTCGTGTGTGACAATGAGGGACCAAAATACCCAGCAGGTTGCCATGAGGCAATCATGTGATAATCTCTTGCACAATGTCCATTTAATCACCTGATGATATTGGCATTGAAGAAACCCTGAATTTTATTTCCCACAAAATACCCACGATTCATCTACAGCTCTCCGGTTACGTGATTTACGTGCCAGTTGTGCCTAGCTCTTTTGTCTTTTATGTATTTACTTGGTGACACGATAGTGATTCTCCCTGGGCTTGTGGGGAAGTTTCTCGAGAGTCGTTTTGCATTCGAGAAGCAAGGGGAAGAGCTGATGACTTCGTGGAAGGATTCGGGTCTAACGAAGACAGCCTGCTCAAGGCGTGCACGTCGTGATTGACTTACTCAATTACTACGAGGCATTTAGAGACCCGAGTCGTCTCCCACTTGCCATGTTTCCTCACTGATGACAGAAAGTGAGACATGAACTTTCTGTGGCTCAGATGAGGCTTCGTCTTGTGGAAAACCAAAAGCAGACCCAGACCACAAACAGCCCTTCCACGTTAGATTCTGCCCAGAATCTAACAGTGGTGGCCCCATGATCTGTTGCTCATGGAAGTCGGTGAAATTGAGGAACTGCTGAAATGCACAGAGGTGTTGTCAGGTCCTCATCCACTCTGGCGCAGGTTTCTGGGCTCCTGCAGCACAATGCCCCCCTCAGGAGGTCCACACCCTGCTCCCTAAAACCAAAGTCAGGTTCAAGTCTAAAAGGACTTTGCAGATGTGATTACATCAGGACCTTGAGGTGGAGAGAGTTCACTGCTTAGCTGGCCAGGCCCCGAGTGCTCGCTGGGTCCTTGCAGTGACAGTGGAGCGTGTGTAAGAAACACTCAGGCAGCATCCTTTGATGCCGTGATGGGGAAGAGGCTCCAAGCCAGGACAGCAGGTGCCCTCCAGGGGCTGGAAAGGGCGAGGAGAGGGATCCCTTAGGACCTACTGATGTCCAGAAGTGTGAGATAATAAATGCGCGGTTTTAAGCCACTAAGTCTGTGGTCAATTGTTATAGCAGCTGCAGGAAACTACTAAACCTCTGCATGGAAGTCTGCGTTTTTAACAGGGAGGGTGGCAGGTGAGGCTCTCGGCCTGGCATAGACAACGCCAGCCCTGGGGTCGTCTTCCAGTCAGAATCCTGGCTCACTCCCCCTCAGCGCAAAGCAGCATTTGTTTACTGCGGAGTGTCTGTGGGCTGGACGTCCAGGCCAGGCTTGGCCAGGTCCCCCCTAGGGTCTCACTCGAGGCTGCAGCCACAGCAGTGGCTGGGTCTGCTCTGAAGGCTGGGCTGAGAAGAGCCTCTTCCGAACTCAAACAGGCTGGAGTCCTGTCGGGCAGGACTCGGAGCCTGAGGAGCTGTTGGACTGAGGACTCGCCACTCCCAGACTTTCATGTCCAGCTTCGAGCCTGCCTTGAACTTGACTCTCTAGATGAAGTCTCATTCAGGTGGTCAGTAGGCGTGTGATCTAGCGCACCCCAAACAGCACCTCTGCTCTTCCTGCCAACCTGCCCGTCACACTCTCCCCTTACCTGGGCAAATACCTTGCTCCCCTTTCTCTCACACCCTGTGTGCTGTGGACAGGGCACCCCACTGGCTGGCCCTACGTTCAGCCTTGCCCTGAAGGTGGACACTTCCCATCATCTCTGGCCCAGCACAGTGACCAAAGCCACTGGGCCTCTTGTCCAGCTCATTGCAGCAGCCAGCACTGCCCTCCCTGGATTCTCAATGCCCAGCCAGAGAGAAACTTCCAAGACACACCCATGTCACTCATCTTTAGGATGCACACTGAAGAGTCCTTTGACATCCCTCAAATTGAAGTGCATCTTAATTTCACCAGCGATGATTTTTCTGTCTTAGTGAGGCCTGAAATAGTCGGCATCTTATAATCATCAGCACCACCAATGACAAGCCAAAGTCACGTCTCTGCTCAAAACCCCGGTGGTCAGTGTCCTCCTCAGGTCCTGTCAGACCTGATGCCTCCAACCCCACCTGCTGGCTCCCTGCCTGGCGCCTCCCTGGCCGCGCTGGCTCCATGCTCCCCAGGTCTTTGTCCCAGGTCTCCCTCACAGTGAGGCCTACCTCGAGCAGGATTCTGAAAACCAGTCCCTCCCTGCCCTGGACTCCAGGGTTTACCCCAGTGTTGACCTCAGGACTCACCTGAGGTCTCCGGATCACCCGCTGTCCAGTCCTGTGCAGGTACCCAGCTTTGATGACCCTTAGTGCCCTTTCCTGTCCCCCAGTAACATGTGGAAGTTTGGAACCAAAAGCACAAAGCCACAGCATGACCTGGTAGCCATGTCCAGGGTGGGTGCCGAGGGCCCTGCAGCAGCTGCTGACTCCAGGCACCGGCAGCCTGCGTGTGGCCCTGCTGGGGCTGGCGTGACCGCTGCAGCTCCATCCCTCTGGCCTTGTCACCCTCCAGTCCTGCTGCTGGCTTTCTCTGCAGACTCAGCACAGCCGAGACCCCTGCGTGCTCTAGAGACGACGTTAATTTGCCTTTTAAGGAATCAAGATGGTGTCGAATTTTCTAGAATGTTGTTTACCCTTAGATTATTCTAACTCCTCAAAGGACTCAAGAGAATGATCTAAACAACATTTTCTGGGTGACGCCATGTCATTTTGTGAGGTTGGGCGTGCGAGGAATCCCCCAGGCTGAGAATGGCAGTGGACGGCAGGGGCTTCGTCCACTGTGTTTCATGGTGTTCTGTGGGTGGGGGAGGCCCGCCAGGCTGCTGGAGAGAGAGCCTTCTGCAAAGCTGCAGAAAGGGGACAGCGAAGGACTCATCTGGATGGCCGAGTCCTCAGGTGCACTGATCTTGCCTGAGGTGCGCGTCTCTCCCTGCGATACGACCTCCCAGAGAGGAGCAGGGTGGAGCTGAAGGTTTTAACAGAATCGGGGAGGAAGGGTTTTTAAAGCAAGACACAAACCAGCCCCAGCGCAGGCAGCTGGCCTGGCTCCTGCGCGGTGACCATAGTGCCTTCTGTTCCCCGTGGCACAGGTGTGGATGGAGGAGTGTGCGCTGTCCACGGTGCTGCAGACCCAGCTGCGGGACGACCACCAGAGCACCTTGCAGGGAGTCCTGGGCCGCCTGGGTGGCCTCAGCGAAGAGTGAGTGGGGCCATCTTGGGAGGGGGCTTCCTTCTGCACAGCCCGCGCCCCTCAGTCTTCGCCTTTGTAAGGCTGGCCTCCCCGCCTGCCTCTTTTGAATGTGAATGACTAGGCTCTCAGCCTCTGGGCCTCAGTCTCCTCCTCCGCAAAATGGGGCTGATGATTCTACCTCCCAGGGTCATGTTTTGTAGGAATTTTTTGCAACAGCTTTTGGGGATGTAATTTACACGTCATCACAGATTTTTTTAGTGAATCTCCACACCCATCACCAGGATCCACATTTACGTTTCCATCTCCCCACAGAGACCTCTTGCATCCATTTACAACAAGCTACACTTACCAATTTTTGTATTCACTTTTCAGATTTTTGCTCTAGCAGTACAATAGGATTTCTCCAACTTGCTGAGAAATGTTTCTTTTTCCTATTTCTTATGATAAAAATGACCGATATGCTGTTTTAGTTGCCCGGCCTTTCCCAGGAACCCAGTCTGGATTAGTCAAGACACAGGAATGGGGCTGAGGCCGGGGTAACCCAGAGGCACCGCAGAGAGGGACAGATGAGCGGGTGCCGCTCCTCACGTCTTGCTCGTCTGTGCTTTCGGTGATTTGGAGATTTCAGACGGCCTCTCTGACCTGTCAGGATGGACCACACAGTCAGATGTCACTGCCTGCTGAGCGGTGCCAGCACCTGACCTGCTCGTCCTCTCTGAAGGTCGCTCTTCTGTCCTCGTGGGCTTTGGCTCTCTACTTCCAGTCCCAGGGCGTGGTCGTCATTATTTAACCCAGCCCATGTTCGTTTAGATTTATTCACACAGTTACCCTTTATGTTGTTCTTGATTCTTTCCTTTCGTTGTTAAGTTTCCCTCTGGGATCATTTTTGCCTGAAGGTTCCTCTCAGTTCAGATCAACTCGTAAAAAATTCTCTAAGGTTTTGTCTAAAAATGGCTTAACCTTCGTTTGTAAGGAATGTTTTCCGTGGGTATGTGTGTGCTACTATTGCAAAGTACCTGAGACTGGGTAGTTTATGAACAATAGAAATTGATTTCTCCCAATTCTGGAGCCTGGAAGTTCAAGATCAAGTGGCAGCAGTTTCTGTGCCTGGCAAGGGCTGCTCTCAGCTTCCGAGGTGGCGCCCTCTTGCTCTGTCTTGCATGGCGGGGGCCGGGGGGTGAGGGGGGCAAGTTCTGATGCTGTTTTGATGAGAGCCCTGACCCAGCCATGAGGGGTGCCCCCCCCCCCCCCCATGCTGACAGACTGGGGTCAGTTCCAACACCCAGATCAGCACATATGTTCAATCTTCTCTTGGTTGTTTTTCAGTTCTTTAAAAGGTCCCTTGTCTTAGACTTCGTTGCTTCTGGATGCACTTGAGATTTCCTTTGTTCTTCGGTTTCACCCGTTGAGTGTGGTGTGGCTGAACGCCTGTGTGGTCTGTGTGTGTTCTCTTTTTCTTTTTTCTTTTAAAATAATTTTTAGAATAATTTTTATTCTACTTATTTTTATGTGGTGCTGAGGATTGAACCCAGTGCCTCACACGTGCTAGTCTAGTGCTGCACCCCCAAGCTCCACCCCAGGCCCTGTGTGACCTCTCTAAAGCCACATCAGCTGCGCCGTGTGCGGAGGCCACCCGAAACCCACCTGGGTGAGCTTTCTCTGACAGCATGAGAACCCAGTCGTCCCACTTAGGAGTCGTGGAATAGAAACCAGCCTGTGGAGTCTCGTGTCTGTGCTCGCGTGGTAGATCCGCAGAGCCCTGGAAGCCACCGGTGTCACCGGTGTCTTTCCGGTGCTCACCCCTAGCGTTTTTGGTCCCTCCTGCCGGTCTCTGCCACTGTCCTGCTGGGCTCCAGCCTCTCCACACACGTGACTCCACACACTCAGTATTTCTCATCCCTTGGCACGCTGGTACATCTGGATTTCTTCTGAGCTGAGTTCTAGTTCCCTGTCTCTCTGGATGTGTCCTCTCTGCTCTGAAGTCTGTGGAGTTCTAAATGTCAGCTGTCGTGCTGGGAGTTCTAGAATGTTTCTGACTTTCTACATCCTTTCTAATGATCTGCTAAGATTCTTCATCTTATCCATTCCTTGAGTGTATAAATTATAATTATTGCAATGCTTGCCTGATTATTCCAAAATCTGGTATCTTATGGTTATTTTTCTGCTGCCCATTTTATTCCCTTTATTTTGGGTTAATTTCTATCTGTTTTCATGTCTGGTTATTTTCATTGACTGCTGGACATTATCCATGAACAATTGTAGAGAGAACATAAGACTCTGAATGAGGCCATCGTCTAAGGGGATTTATCTTTCTTCCAGCAGGAATTTCAGACGGTGGCAGATGAGCTCCACCCCCTGGGGAGTTTAGCCCAGTCACATTAGGTCTTCGTGAGGGACACGTCCTTCTCTCTAGGATGAGCTCCCTGTCCCCAGCCCCATTGTTTGCCGGGCCTCCCCTTTGCCATGCAGACTGCCCAGGCGCTCTCCAGCTTGCCAGCCCCATAGCCAACACCTTACGTCACGAAACCAAATGCTGGGCCTCCTGGGTGGACCCAGGCTGTCTCCCTGAGTCACTGGGATGTGAACTCAGATTGGCTCACAGTTTCAGTGTGGGGTGTGTTCAGTTTGAAATCCACTGGGTATGTGCTGAGGGCCCTGCCCAGATGCCCTGGAACGTGGGCGGGAGTAATTTGAAGACAGGTGCAGGTGGCCACCAGGTGGCTGAGAGGCAGCACAGGGGCTTCCTCCCGTCCCGCGCGGTGGGCTCCATGGGGTACCAGGGCGTTTCTTGGGCGCCAGCCTGTCAGGCTGCTCTCCCCACAGGTCCACGCGGGGCATCCTGCAGGGCCACGAGCTGCTCCTGTGCTCCACCCTCCGGAGGCTGGCTCTCCGCGCCGGCACTATGGCCTCCCTGGCCCAGATGAGGCTGTCTGGGAAGAAGAACCTCCTGCAGGAGCTGCGAGAGCAGCAGGCGCTGGAGCAGGGCTCCTCCCACTGTCGGGACGGGCACCGGTGGCAGCTGCTCCAGGCCCTGGTGAGCCCGACCCCAGCCCCCAGCGCCCCCGGAAGCGCCCCACTGGGTCTTGGGCCGTGTCCATCCAAACCCAGACCCTGCCCCCGTAGTTGCTCTGTGAACCTGCTCGGGCTCTGTAGCAAGGTCACGGCCACAGCCCACACGGCAGAGCTCCGGTCTCAGTCTGGAGGCCGCACAAAGGAGGTCCCGGAGTGGCGTGCCTGCTCCTGGGAGGCCAGTCCCCTCTGTTCTCACGCCTCATGTGGCTGTCCCTCTGTGCTTGTCTGTGTCCTGCCCTGTCTTCACTGAGGACCAGGCACTTTGGATCAGGACCACCCTAATGATCCCATTTTAAGTTAACTGCCTCGTTAAAAATCCTGTCTCCAAATGCGTCAGTCCTGGGGCCCTGGGGTTAGAACTTGAACATGTGACCTTGGGGAGGAACGGCTGAGCGCATCACAGTACCCACCTGTCAGCGCCCCACGGCCTGGTGCCCTGGTGCCACAGTGAGGTGCGCCAGGAGACCTAAGCCAATCAGAGGGAGAACAGTACTGCCATCAGGGCACAGAGGGGCTTTGGGATGTCACGGAAGGTCTTAACAGATCCAAAG
The DNA here is from genome assembly GCF_902686455.1 of Sciurus vulgaris. Taxonomy (NCBI): domain Eukaryota; kingdom Metazoa; phylum Chordata; class Mammalia; order Rodentia; family Sciuridae; genus Sciurus; species Sciurus vulgaris. The sequence goes on from NC_136469.1 coordinate 141,424,836, forward strand.
GAGGATAATAGGTAGGTGGCGGAGCTGGGCTCAGACCCAGCAGGCTGATCCCCGGCTCACGCACATGGCCCTGAGACTCAGGTGCAGCCGAGTCTGCACCCACTGAGAGGCAGTCTCCCAGTCTCGCAGCCTCCGCCGTGCAGGGCAGCTACTGGCCTCGTTGCAGGAGGCGCGCGTCCTGGAGGAGGCCAGCCGGCTGGAGGAGGAGGCACAGCAGACACGGCTGCAGCTCCATCAGCAGCTGCTGGCCGAGGCCCAGGAAGCTGGGCAGCTCCTGCAGCAGCACTCGGAGCGGGCCCTTGGGCAGGCACTGCTGGGGCACGCGAGGAACGCGGCCACCAAGAGCCGGGCCAAGGACAGGGATGACCTCAGGGTACGTGCCAGCCCTGTCCCCAGGCAGGAGGGACTGGGTGGGCGGGCGGGCACACCCAGACTGGTCCTCAGGCGTCCTGCTGAGCTTGCCTGCCTCCCCCGCCTCAGTTTCCCCTCTGCAGGGTGGGCTGCCCTCCCTCTGAGACTGGCGAGGCCCAGTGTCCCCCGACGGCAGGGTTCTGCCTGCCACCAGCCCTGTGCTCTGCCTGGTCCCCAGCCAGTCTGGGTTGGGAGTAAGTGGGAGATGTGAACCGGGCAGGGGGAGCCAGCCCCAACTTGGCACGGTGGCTCCCCGTGACCTTCCCGCCTTGCCCGTCCTTCTCTCCTCCCCACAGAGGACGCTGGTGGAGATGGTGGTGGAGAGCGTCTATGTGACCAGCGCCAGCGTGGGCCACCTGGTGCAGGCCTATTACCAGCAGGTGGGGAGGGTCATGCAGGACCACGAGGAGAGGAAGCTGCAGCTCCTGAAGACCCTGCAGGGTGAGCTGCCTGGGCCCGGGAGACCGCCAGATTCCACAAGTGGGGGTCAAGTGTTCCAAACTGGGCACGATTTAATTTTGAAATGTTTTCATGTATTTATTCACCCCCTCTTTTTATCCCCCAAATGCTTTTTAAAAGTCATGTAAAGAAACATGCACACAGTACAACAAGGTTTTTAATGCAGAGAATCAGTAGGAGATAGGACCCTGGGAAGGCAGGGCAAGGTCACCGTCTGGGACAGGCCAGTAGCCCCCATTTAGAGGTGAATGGTTCTGTCTCTGGGTTCACCCAGACATGGGCAGGTGGCGCCAGATGCCCCATCGCGGCTTTCCAGAGAAGAGTTGGGTTCCTTTAGCAGGAGGCAGATGTGACCACGGGCCACTGTAGGACATTCTGGAAAGGGGGCACACCACCTCCCCTCCCCAGCTCTCAGCTTCCGCTCTGTGGGAGGGGCCGGACTGCCCTGGGCATCCTCCGGGCTCTCACTGCCCTTCCCTGACCCTGACTCACGCGGAGCTTCACGGCCAGCACCCGGAGACCGTGGAACATAAGGGTCCACGGAGACCCCTCCCCATCAACCCACCCCTCCCGGGAGCCACAGAGAGGGTGGGCCGAGCTCATCCCCGCGCAGCTTCTGTACCCCAGCCAGGTCAGCGGCCCCTGGGCGCCCGAGAGCCAGGGAAGGGCAGTACCCCCACGTCGCCCCAGAGCTGCTGGGCATTGGGCTGCCTGGCAGGTGGGGCCTTGAAGCAGGCGCCCTCCTGGGTGGGGTGCCGTATCAGCCCTGCTGGGGACAGGCGTGCACTGAGCTGGCCCCAGGAGCCCAGGGCACCTGGGCACTCTGAATTGCTTTTAAAACCTGCGTTTTCTGAGCATCTGAATCCACAAACAAGAACGGGCAGGGAGGAAGGGCAGAGCCCCAGCTTCTTGGAGAGCCCGTGCCAGCCGGCACCCTGGCTCACTGCGGGCGCTCCTGCCTGCCTCTGCCCGCCCTGCGCTCCTCAAGCTCGCTGCTCCTGGTGCTTTAGTGCTGAATCCTCTGTCCTCCCTCCCGAGACTCACAGAAAAGCTGGAGGGGCGGCTGCTTTGTCCAGAGCTGCCTGTGGCTGTCCCCAGGGTTCTTGCACATGCCACGCTTGTCCCAGCACTGGGGTGAGCAATGCAGGGTGGACACGAGTGTGTCCTGCTCAGCCCTGGTGCCAGCACTGCCCAGCCACAGAGTCTGTGACCTTGCTGTGACGTGGCCCACTGTCCTATCTCCTGTGGTCCAGGTGACAGAATTGACGGCTACAAGCTGTGGAGAAAGCAAGAACTCGGCGACCCTGGACCCAGGAGCCACACGGCAGGCGCGGCTCCCGGAACCTCCCCAGCTGTCCACCAGAGGTAAGGCTCGCGGAGGCCATGGGTCCCCAGGCAGTGATGCGGGGTCCTCTGTCCCCCATCCAGCAGGGAAGGCCCTGGGCCTGCCTGCCCCCTGTGCACAGTGGCACCTGCACTAGCGCCTGGCATCCGGGTTCGGGTGGCTCCTACAGCCCCAGCAGCCCCTCCGCTCTCCTTCCTGCTCTCGCTCCCCCAGCAGCCGACCTTGGGGTGGGTGTGGGATCAGGTGTTCATCTGGGGTGACCTGGGAAGCAGAGAGGGAGCCGAAGGGAGCAGAGACAGGTGTTTCCCACGTGGCTGTTGCCGTGACCACAGCCTCACCCGTGGCTCAGGAGGCTGGACTCCTGGCTTCTCTGGGTCTCACGTGATGGAGACGGAGGCGTCAGCCTGCGGGGCTCTTCTTAGAGGCCCTGGGGAGACCATTTCCGAGCATGATCAGTTGCTGCAGAACTGAGCCACTTCCTTGCCGGCTGTCACAGGGGCCACCCTCTCTCTGGTCCTCTCTGGGTCCCTGGCTGGGAACCAGCAGCAGTGACAAACACTGCTCACGCCTGGGGTTGCCTCTGCCACCTCTGCTGCCCTCTCCTGGGTGGGCGGAGCTCCTCTGCTCCAAGGCTCAGCCGCTGTGGCCGGACCGCCCGGCACCGGGCTCAGGCAGGAGTCTCGCGTCTGTGCCTCGTCACGCCTGCACACCTCCCTTGCCATCTTCAAGGGCTCTGGGATCTGAGCATGCTTAGGGACATGAACGGGGAAGTGGCCAGTTCTGGGGACGTCGTGTGACCCGCACAGCAGAGGGAAGGCCATACGCCTGTGGCTTTAAGGGCCAGCGAGGCACCACCTGCCCCGGAGCTTCGGAGAGCTGTGCAGAAGACGGTCTCCAGGGACGCCAGTGCAGGCAGCGCGAACGGGGTCAGGGTCTGTCCTGGGGGTGCCGACTCGCCTGCCCACCCGGTGTCCCCAGGCAGGCCACAGCCCTGCAGGCGCGTGCAGGCAACCTCCTGTGGGTTGCAGGCCGGTGCAGTGCCAGTGTGCCCCTCGTAAGCACCTGCTGTTTCTTGGCCACTAGGTGGGTACCAGGGCTGTGCCTGCCATCTGTCCAGGAGCTCGGGGCCTGGGGAGAGCGACATGAGTGAGGAATCAGCAGTCAATCCATGGGGGTGCTGGGGGACATGCCGGACCACAGAGGATCTCTTGCCTTGTCCTGCCACTAAAAGTGGCAGAAAGGCAACAGCCATAGGAGTGGAGGAGAGGGACCCCTGGCACGTAGCAGAGTCCAGGCCAGCTGCTCATCGGCAACTGGCATAGATGGCAAGCACTGGAGCTCCTGGATCAAACTGAGCCTGACACCCCCCGTGCCTCTCCGTCTGGCCATTAGCCATGGTCAGCAAAGGCCCGCTATTGCACTGCAAGGTCTGGGCTGCCTCTGACTCTCCACACCTGTGCGCCGCAGCTCCCAGATTTGGGCACAGAAGCATCAGGTGGCTTTCACTGGGCCTGCAAATTCCAGGCCCCACATCTGAAGACTGGGACTCAGGGAGGAGGGGAGCCTGGGCATCTGAATTGCTCACACGCACACCCCGACCCAGGGGTCCGGAAGGCTGCGGTCCGAGGACTTCACTTTGCCCTGGGCGACCTAAGAGGAGAGGCCCCCGGGCCCCCTGGGCCAGCCCCACCTGGCATAGGGAAGGGGGACGTCAGCTGGGTGTGCCGGGTCCAGGCATGGCGCCAAGGCCCTCCCTCCCTCTCTGCCTGTCTCGTGGATCCACGGACAGGGTTTCTGGTGAGGCTCGGCCTCCGCAGGGCTGTCACCAGGCTCACTCCTTCATGCTCCACTGCCGCTCCTAGCAGAGCTGAGGGCTGGGGCCAAGTCCGCCAGTCACCCCAGGCGGGAGGGTCGGTGGTGCTGCCAGAGGGGTGTGGAGAGCAAGGCGGCCTCAGAGGAGGGGCTGAGCGGGCCGTGCGAAGACAGCGTGAAGCGGGTGGCATCTTGTGCCTTGGGGACACCGTGTGGACAGCCGCCTGCCGGTGCTAAAGGGGCTTCTGCCTTCAGGTCCAGAAATTCAGCCTTTTCAGAAAGTCCACCTCAGAGACGAAGAGGAGGAAGGCCGAGGAATGCGAGGAGGGCCTGAAGGCCCCTCGCTGAGGGCCAGATGAGCCAGCTGAGGGGCAGGGGAGCAGTCTGCTCCCCAGAGGGAGGCGGGGCCCCTGGGCTCGCGGATGCAACTCTGCCCTGCTCTGTCTCCTGCCTCTCAGAGGAAGGGGCTGCCTCACTCAGATTTCCCTCTAGGAAAGAGCCCCCTGTTTGTTTCCCAAGGGACGGGCAGGGCCGTTCTGAGATTTTAGATCAGGATGTGGCCCGGGCCGCTGGTCCTTTCAGGAGAATGCTCCTCCCTGGGCAAGATGGCTCTCTCAGGACAATATGCCACTTCTGCCAGCACCTGGCAGCTGCGTGACCCCAGGCAAGCCCGCTTCTCAGCTTCTCCTTTCCCCTGGCTTTTCTTCTCTGTCCTGCTGATGTCCCCAAGCTACCCTGAGGATCGAGACAAACGTGTGTGCAGAATTTTGTCAGCTCCTTGCTCTTCAGGGCCTGGACGGTGGCCTCAGTGTGTGGCTGCTGTAAACTGGGCCCACGCTGGGCCAGCTGCTCTCGGGTCCCCAGACCCCAGGCATCAGTGGCACCTACGGGTCACTCATTCCACAGCATGGTGGCCCTTTGGGAGGGCTGGTGTGGAGACTCCGAGTGCCCACGGCTCGGCAGTGCTGACCACCCCTCCCCACCAGGCTGTGTTCGCGGCAGAGGCAGTTCCTGGCCCAGTTGTCCACGCCCCAGCAGCTCCGCCTGGACGCACAGAGGCAGAAGGCCAGGGCTCTGGACCAGCTGGAGGCCCAGCTAGAGGCGCAGCTGCAGGTGAGAGCCCGAGCGGCCTTAGCAGGCGGCTTCGAGAGGAGCAGAGGCCAGGTCATGGTCATGGGCCAGCGTGGCCTCTGGGTGGGGGCCCTGTGCCAGGTGCAGAGCCTTCAGCCGTCTGTGCATGGTCACCCCCGTCCCACTGGCTGGTGCTGCGCAGCTGCCCAAGAGATCAGGAGCCTCTTGGGCGGCACGGCCCCGGTGGCCTCTGGTCACATCCCAGGAGGCGCAGAAAACTGAGCATCTTATGTGTGCAGATCACCACCAGGCGGGCTGCTCAGCATCAGGACTGCCGTCTGTCCTGTGGGCCCTGCGGGGCGACAGGCCTGCACCCTGTCCAGAGCACATGGGAGCTCAACCCAGGACAGAAAGTGATAGCCTGGGCGTCCCCGCGTTTCTGAGGGGATGCCGGGAACGGTGCTGGCCCTGTCGGAGGTCTTCCAGAGCAGGGCAGCCAGGACAGGGATGCGGACAAGCGTGCCACTGTGGAAACTGGCACTTACTTCTGGAAGGTCCATGGTGGACAGTGGCTGGCCGCTTTCCACGCGCTGGCCCATGCCTCCACCTACAGCGAGGGGGCAGTTACCACGACTGTCCCGATGACAGGTGGGGAACCTGGGGCTGGCGGAGGGGAGGGTACTGACAGGGTCACAGGGCCAGTGAGCAGTGGGCTGGGCCTGTCTGTGGCAGGCGCTCAGCTCTGGAGTCGGGCCACACTGGCTAGGTCCTGTCCTGCTGCCACCACCTTGTGGCTCTCGCCCTGTTCATATCTGTGCCGGGCCCCACAGCCTCTCGGGGCACTTCATGGAAAGCCTCCTCCTGCTGGGGACGTGTCCCACCAGGCTCCTGCACAGGGCAGGCTCTGTTGGCCGAGGAGCTTCGGGGAGGGGCCAGCTGATCCTTCCCGGTTTGCACATCAGGACGCGGAGCAGAGCTTCGTCTCTGAGCTGGCAGCCTTGGCCCGAGTGCCCCTTGCTGAGAACAAACCGCTCTCCAGGAAGCGCGGGCCGCCGGGTAAGTGGTGGTGTCTGCTACAGGGGAACCCTGGAACCCTCGGGGCTGACGGGGAGGGTTCCACCTCCCTGCCCACCACCGACTGGCTGGCTCTGTGGCCTCGGGCTCATACTCAACCTCTCTGGGCTTCCATGACCTCATCTGTAAAGGAGCAGGCTCATTAGGGGCACCCGGGCAGGCCCTGGCTCTCCGCATTTGATGATGCCAGTTGCTGGGCCTGCTGCTCGCCATGTCTCACCCCTGACTCTGTTCCCCTCTGTAAAGTGGGAAGGTAAGCCCCTCCCCTGCCAGTGACAGAATCAGGGACGTCACAGGGTGTCGTGGCCTGATCCTGGGAGGGTAACTGAAGGTGTGCTCACCCAGACACCACGAAGGCAGACACTCCAGCACAGCCGCTCCGCCACCAGCTGCTCTCTGCACCCCAAGTCTCAAAGGCTGCTGGGTGTGCTGGGAACACGGTCTGGCAGATCTGGTTAAGTCCCGGCTCTGCCACTTACCAGCGCGGCTGGCCTGGGAAAGCCTCGTCTTCTGAGCCTCAGTCTCCTTGTCAGTGAAATGGGCATGATGCCGTGGAGAAGCAGGGCGCGCCTGGCCACTGGGGTGCTCGAGAACTGTCAGCCTGGGGCCGGGAGGGGTTCTGAAGGCCCTGGGTCCTCTCTCTTCCAGAGAAGCCTCTACGGACCAAAAGGAAGAAGCCTCTGCCTCGGGAGAAAGGAGACCTGGGGCTGCCCAGCGATGGCGACCCTGCCTCAGGGGACCACGCCTCCACATCGCTCAGGTACAGGGTCCCCAGCTCTCGCTCAGGTGCTTCTTCACCACCCCCTGTGGCCTCTGGGTGAGAAGGCCCCCGGGAAGCCCGAGAAGGAATGGGCAGCCGGGCTTTGAGTGCGAGGCTTGGCCACACCGTGGGTGCGGGCGTTGCTGCAGCTGCTGCAGTTGTCCCTGAGGGGAGCCATTCTGCCGCCACCCTGTTGCTGTCCAGCTGGAACCACCCAGCCACCTCCTCCAGGGTCAGCACTGGCCGCCACCTGTGCCAGTTGCCGTGGGCTGGCAGGGCCCAGGCGCCTGGTGTGGGAGCCCGCGTGCCCCGGAACCGGGGCTCTGCCTCATCGCCACCCAGGTCACTGTGAAAACCGCCTCCGTGCTGTGCTACCATTGCGCTAGTGGGGTCACTGCGCCTGGACGCAGGCAGAGTGCTGACCGCCACCCTCTCCTGCGCCCTGCAGCCCAAGGCCGGGTCAGCAAGAAAGCGAGGCTGGTGACGGCGAGGACGCGAGGAGGCTGCTGAAGAGGAGGAGCAACCTGTAGTTTGAGGCAGCCCGTGGGCCTGGGCCTGGGTGTGCAGGGCCCACCCCCCGCCACAGCCTGGGGACATGGCAATGCTGGGAGAGGACAGAGGAGGGTGCAGGCCTGCCCCCAACGGCCACACCCGAGAGGCCGGGGCCAGCCTCGGAGTGCTCTTAGCTGGGTGCCAACCCATTCGACTCCTGCCCTGGGCGACCTCCCAAGGGTCGCCCTGCCCTGGCCTTCTGTACCCAGCTCTACCCCCGTGTCCAGAGGCTGCCATAAGCTGAGCTCACCTGGGTACAGCCCTGGGCTCTGCTCCCCAGCTTCTCTGCCCCATGCTGCCAGGTAGGGTCTCAGGCTTGCTGTGTTTCCTAGACCCAAGGTCACTGTCCCTGACCCCCCACACCCCCACCCTGCCATTGGCTGCCACGATATTCCCATCAGGATCACTTCCTTGCTTTGGTATTTTTGTCCAGCTCAGCACTGAGAACTGGTCAGCAAGGCAGAGCCTGTGTCTTGGACCAGCGCACTTCAGGCTGCTTCAGTCAGCTTTCCACTGCTGTGACTAAGGCACCTGCCAGAACAACTCTATGGGAGGAAAAGTTCCTTTAAGGCACTAGATACAAAGTGTATACCCCAAAGGCACCCCCAGGGACCCACCTCCTCCAGCCACACCCCGCCATCAATTAGCACTCAGTCCCATCGGGCGATTACTTCACTGATGTGGTTAAGACTCACCACCTGGTCACTTCTCCTCCGAACCTCCTTGCATTGTCTCACACGGGAGCTTTTGGGGCACCTCACATCCAAACCATAACACAGACCATGGAGTCCTGGGGTCTAGTCCTGTCCTGACCCAGCTGGGCCCAGTGACCCACAGACGCATGTCCACCACAGCAGGCCTCTTCTTCAGAGCGCAGGGAAGCACACAGTAGGAGGCCATGCCTAGCCCAGGCTTCACGGGGAGGGGCAAGTCCTTCTACCAGACATAGCCCCTCCGAGAAGAGTCGCGGGGGGCACCTCCCTCTCCTGATGGATGGTGAGAACATCCAGAAGCTTCCAGACCAGCCACATGTACACCACCACCAGGGTGGGAGATTCCCGCCTCGGCCCTGTGGAGACTGGTGAGATCACCCCTTGGAAGATGGGGTCGCTTATCTCAGACCCAAACCAAAACCAGGGTGCCTGGGGGCATGAGCTCCTGCTGGCCCATTGGGAGAGTTGTCCGTCACAGGCTGTGCAGCAGGAGCCCGGGGGTACTCAGTGCTACCGACCAGCAACCAGCTCGCTGGGAGCCTCTGTGATCGAGGAACTTGGTTCTCAAATGGCGTCCATGAGCTCCACCTGTTCAAAGCTCCCGGGACCTTGGCCTCCCTGGGTGTGTCTGTGACCTTCCTAACAGGTGCACCCAGATCTCAGTCCTGAGTACACCCATGGATGTGGAGAGCCTCCCGCTGTGTCACTCTAGGCGGACGGGGCCCAGAGCTGTCCTGTGTCTCATGGTGTGGTTAGCAGCGTCCCTGGACTCGACCCATGAGATGGCAGGCCCACCCACGATGTCTCTAGGACTGCCCAGTGTCCTGGGGGCCACTGTCCACAGGTCTAAGGCAAAGTGTGCCTGTCCCGGCCAAGCCCAGGGTGTGACAAATGTGTTTCCACAAATTTCCAAAGTGATGGGTGCTGGTTTGGGGCCTGGGTGGCTCAGATCCCGTCGGGGATTTTCTGGGCTGTGAGTTTTGCTTTCTCAAAACCTGAACTAGACCCTGCTGGTGGACGAGCTGCTCCTTCCCGGAAGCAGCTGTGCAGCCCTGTTTTCTAATGCTGGAGGTGGAGACCCTGGAGCCCTAATCGGCTCCAGTGGGATCTCTAAAGTTACCCAACAGTGCCCTCTGGCGGCGCCAGGAGACACCGCGTCCGTCCGCAGGGTCTCCTAAGCAGCTTGAGTCCTTTGTGCAGGGTTCTCAGGACGCTTGCATGGACTATCACTTGTGTTGCTCAAGGGTCCTTGCACAGAGGTGCCCTAAGGCAGATGGCATCTGTGTCCTGGATGCCCTGTTTGGTGGCACGTGTGCCAAATGCAGACCCCACCCCCATCCCTGCAGCAGCAGGTCTGGCCAGTTAACCTGAGATTAGATCTCTGAGAAGATCCAGGCCTAGTTAAGGTGCCAATTTAAGGCTCACAGACCCAGCCCCCACCTCCCATCCAAGGACGAACCAGCCCCCACCTCCCATCCAAGGACGCTCCCGCTGCTCCCCACCCCACCCTGCAGGTGGCATTCACAGTGCCGGCTCACAGGTCGTGGGTTTGTTCTCAAGTGTGGCTTCCTCAGCCCAAGGGAATGTGTCCTGCCCCCACCCTCCTGCCCGCCTGTTCCGCGTGGCACAGATTTGGGCACGCAACTTCACAAAGGCTTGGGGGGCATGCTTGGGTACACCCTGGAGTGAGGGGCCGGAGGGCTGAGCTGAGTCAGGCAGGTGGGCGAGGAAGCCCAGGATGCAGCCAGCTGCCCTGGCCCGCCGTGGCTTTGGTCCCTGTCCTCATTATGGGCTGCGTGTTGCTATGGTGTTCGATAGAGGTGGAAATGGAAGGGGAGGTGAGTGGATCAGCCTGTTCTGCGGTGGTGTCCTCGGTCTGGGCCCGGGACTCCAGACGGAGCCAGTGGGGCTCGCCCTCTGCAGACTGCTCTGGCCTGGGGGGTGCCAGTGTCCCACGGTCCCACTCCGGAAGCCCTGGCCAGGAGGGGCTGGCGCTGTGGCGGCAGAAGCCTCCCACCGCCCCGCTCTTCTCCACCCCCATCATTTTCCCTTGGGGGTAATTCCCCCTATAAATCCTTAACACACAGAATCCAGCCTCGGTGTCTGTGACTCAGAGGACCTGGCAGAGGCAGTGACCATCCCAGGCTCAGCAACCCTTTAGTGTCCTAGAACTCTGGGTCCAGCCCATCCAGAGAGCAGCCCCGGCCTACAGTCCAGAAACCATGTGGCAGCTTCCGACCATGACCAGACAGGGGAGGTCGCTGCGGGAGTCAGGGAGGCTGAGACCCAGCCTGGAAGCCATAGGGATGCCCCACCCGCGTGGCTACACCCCCAGGAAGCAGGAGCCATGGAGGTCAAGGGAGCTTTGTTTTTTCCAAATTCGCCGTCCTGGGCACGGAGTGTGCTGGCTACTGAGCCTCCGCTGGGGCGTGGGGGCTCTTCCGCACTGCACGCCGCCTGCCCCACACAGCTCACGCCTGCAGGAGTCCCCAGTCCACGGGAGACTGGACCACTGCCCGTCGGGATGGGAGGCCCACCAAGTGTCCAAATGGGCCCTGGACACCCAGCACAGCCACACCACCTTTCTCCTCATGGGAACAGGCCACCAGGGAATGAGGCCTTTCCCCTGTGGCCAGGGCCTGGGTCCCCGCCTATGGGAACCTCTGCAGGTCTACAGAGAAAAACACGAACTGCATCTGCTGAGTCCCGCTGGGTTCGCAGTCCTCTCTCCTTGCTTTCAGCCCTGGGTCGGCTCATGCGGAGAAGCTTGGGCTAAAGGGCATTGTGAACGCTCGCCGTGCCGCCCACGCCTTCCCTGGGAAGAGGAACAGGAAGGGTCTCTGCGCTGTTGTGGGGATAGTGGCTCCACAGTGGCTGTACATCGGGCAAAAGCTGAGCGCACTCTGGCCAAAGTGGCCCAAGCAGCTGTGAGGTGTGAGCGAGCCGGGCAGCACAGGGGCCCTGGAGCACCCGGCCGCACGCGGTGGGAGGTGTGCCCAGGCAGCCGGTTCGCCCGGCTTTTGAAGACTCAGTATTGAGCGAACCTGCACAGTAGGGCCACAAGTGGCCTTCCCGGGACGGCGGAGCTGACTCACGTGTTCAGGAGTCCCAGCTGGTGGGCCTCGTGGGGGCATGACCTTGGCTGTGGGGAGATGGACACACGTCAGCGAGCACCAAGCCAGGACCCTCCACCCACAGCCCTCCTGCAACCCCGTTTGCCTGCACACCCCGGATCGCGGAGTCAGAGAGGCCCCCTTGCTGCTTGCTGGGACCGCGTGAGGGGCCAGTGACACTGCCGGCTTCTTGCATGCGGCGGGAGGCGACCCTGGAGCCACCCACACTGCACAGCGGCGGTCCTAACGGCAAAAGACCAGGACGAAATCGAGAAGACGGCCTGGTAGGCAGCTCATGCCCACCCTGCACCACCCAGGCCAAGCCCTGCCCCTGGAGCCTGTGAGGCACTGTCCCCTGATGAGGGAACCAGGCCCCAGGACCTGAGGAGATGCAACAGTGTCATGTGCCTTGAAAGTCATGTTCCAGCTCGGCCTCCAAGAACTGCCATGCCTTGCCAGGACCCCTGTCCCCATCCCCTGCAGCAGGGCTCCTTGGCCCTGGCCGTGGGCTCCAGGTGAGGCTTCCTGGGCACTAGCTCCAGGACCCGGGGCTCAGGCAGAGGCTCCAAAAGTCTGCTGAAGGCGAAGGGTGTTGGGAAGCCTCCGGCTCCTGCTGCTACCCCGGTAGGACTGAGGCTGTGAGGCCAGAGAGCAGGGCACACCACAGCTGCCAGCTTCACTCTTCTGGAAGCTTCTGCTGGGGCTCTTTGATGGTCCACTTGGGTCAAGACTGAACACCCATTCTCCACCTCTCTGAGTAGTCAGCTTCAAGGGTCTGTAAGGGACCTGAGTCAACACCTCTTGGGGCCTCAGCCAAGGTACCCTCGCCAAGCTGAGGGGCAGGGCGGGAGGGCAGGGCCACCCACAGCCACAGCCTCCAGTGACAGAAATTTCAGGACTTAGGGGCAGGAGCACTGGCTCTGAGCCAAACTGCCTGGGTCCTGGACTCAGCCGGGCACCGTGACCTTGGACGAGCCATTGCGGTCCGACTTGGTTCCCCACCCGTCAAAGGGGCACCATGGTTTGGATATAGTTTGAGTGTCCCCAACACTTTCTGTGTTGAAATGTATGCCCACCATGAGGCACAAAGAGGGAGGAAAGCATCCCCTACAGTGTGCAGAGCTGGGGTCAGTGGGAGGCCATCAGACTGGGCAAGGTCATCAGGGTGGGGCCCCCAAGGTGGAATCACATGAGCTCTATAGGAAGAGGCAGAGACCAGAGAAGCATGTATGTCCTTCCTGTCGAGCCATGTGATGCCCTGCACCACCTGGGGACAACCAGTAGGAAAGCCATCACCAGAGGAGACCCATAAGCCTTCCACCCAACTCCAAGTCAGGAAAAATCTTCTTTATAAGTTAGACTGCCTCAGGCATTTTATTATAGTCATGAAAACAGATGAATACAGGGGAAAATAATAGTCACTACTGCACAGACAGCCTGACTGACGGCAAGGGCAATACAGCTGTTGGCCTGTGTCATTGTAGTCATTGTCACTGTCATCATGGTCTTCATTTACTTATAGCTAGGGGAGCCAAGCATTGCCCAAGTTTTTACTTCTCCTTAGAACGTGTGTGTATTTCATGGGAATGAGGCAAGAGCCCACCCACTGGCCTCCTCCGGGTCTTCCCATCCAGGGTCTCCATCTGGACAAGCCTGAGCTCACTCTCCTCCCTCCCGCATCCTCTGGAAGCCACGTCCACCGTGGGTTATTACAGGGCTGCGGGAGCCAAGCCTTTCACCCAACCCGAGCAAACACGCCAGCACGTCGGTGGGCAGTTTATTTTATTTTTCACAAGCTTTGAATTCAGAAATAAGAGCCACGATCAGTTAGTTATTAAGTAAAAATGGGGGTGATTACAAAGGAAAACTGTACAAAACTTTAAAAATCTGACGGCCCCGTCGACCTCCTGAGACCCAGGCCGCAGGCCACCGGGGCAGCCGGCAGCGCACCGTCACTGGCCCCGTGGGACGCAGGCCCCTTCGGAGCGTGAGCCCGGCTGGGAACGCACGCGGGCCAGAAGGGCACGGCGGTGAGTGGCAGGCGCCACAGGGCGGGGTTCTGACGCAGGACGTGACCGGGTGCAAGGCTCCCCCGAGGGCCGGGGGCCTGGCGGCGGCTCGGTGGGGCAGGAGGGCACAGCTTCACTTCAGGAGTCCTGGGACCGCGACAGTCCTGGCGCTGGCGACGCCGCGGGCTCGGGCAGGAACTCGGTAACATGCATGGACATCCTAGAACTGCTACAGGGCGCGGAGCAACCGCCGCGGGCGCCGCCGGCCGTCGGAAGTGGAGGGACGAGACGAGGCTACACCTGCGGGTCACGGGGGAGGGGGATGGAAACACCATGCTGAGGTGGCTCGGAGTGACACGCTTCTGTGGGCAAACATTTCCAAGCAAACACACCACACTGGGACCACTTCTTCCTAAATACGAAGGGGAAGAGCCTCATCCGGCCTCCCCGCATCAGCACCAACTGAAACCGTGGGCTCCGGAAACGGCGGGAGCAGCGGCGCCTCCCAAGCCGGCACTCGGCGCCTCTGCGCGCGCGCGTCAGCCCAGGCTGGTGATGTTGGAGCGGCCGCCGGGGGGCGCCACGATGCGATGGCCCGTGCGCCTGGGGTTGTTGTCATCTATCTGGGCACCTGGAAGGGACAAAGAGACACCGTCTCTGGATGAGACCTGCCAGCGCCAGCTCGACCTGCTGATTCTGCAGGCTGAGTCCTGCCGTGTCCCTACCTGGGGCGTGCTGTATCCTGTCTTGAAATGTCCAGGGTCACCTCTGGACAGCCTACCTGAGCCCCAAGTGGACTGCTCTCTCCTCCACCCTCACGGTCCCTGGGCCACCCTCCTACAGCCCTGTCCACCCCATGCTCTTTCTCTTCTGGCTTCCCCAGGAGAATCTGACATTCTTGAGACAGGTGAGCAAACACTTACTGAGTGCCTACTGTGTGAGGCACAGGCTCAGCGATTTAGCAAATGTTACTGTTTTGGAGCACATGACAATAGAGCCAGGTGTGTGTTTTGTCCCTTTGTAGAGGAGGAATCGAGGCTCAAGGTGCTTATCTTGGGGCCGAGCTAGTGGGCAGGGAAGCCAGGCAGGATTCAGGGCCAAGCTGGTTTGTCTCCAAAGCCCCTCCTCCTGTGCATGGTGTCCCCTTCTCCAAAAGTGTTCCGTGGATGACATGTGTGAGGGGTGCAGCTACATAAGCGTGTGTGGGCGTGTGCCTAAGTGTGTTAATTACTCAGAACGGACTTACCCCTTCATTTCTAAGGGGCAAATCTGCACATGGGGAGCAGTATTTTGTTTGAAATCTTCAAAGCCAACTGTTAATATTATGCATTCTCTTTCAGTTAAACACAGACTTAAAATTTCAGCAGGATGCCCAGTTCCTGGCACTTGATACATATTCACGCCTAAGAGGACAGCGCAGAGAGGTCGCTGAGGTGCAAGTGCCGGGGAGCGAGCCTGAGGTCCAGCCGGAGACTCAGGTTTTAATCCAGATCCTGCTCCGATCCTGGCTGATTTGAAGCAAGTCACCCCCTCCCCGACCCGGGCCCCATTTCCTTTTCTGAGAACTAAATCAGCAGCCTGGCGGAGGCCCCGCCTGACTCGGACATCGCGTGGCCGGTCTGTGTAAGTCACCAGAGTCAGCTTGGAGGGCTGCTTTTATATCCTCCCACTGTTCCACTTGTTGGACACTCGTCTTCCTGGTAACTCAGGAATCTGCTCAGGCTCAGGGGTCAGGATCAGCATGTAACACCGTTCCTCCTCATAACCACCTGTGCCTCGCAGGTTAGGTGTCCGGGCTCTGAAAACACTGGACGAAGGCTACTAGCAAACGGCGCTCCGTCTGTGTAGCATGAAGGTCTGCAGAGGTGGGAGCTCTCTGTGAAGGTGCCCCTGGTGCTGCAAACACCTCTGCACTTGATGCAAATGAAATCACTCGTCAAACTGCCACGCGGCTGGCCGAGGCAGTGGGGGGCTTCAGAGAGGACCCAGAGCACAGCAGGGAGGAGAGGGTGTGTGCACCCTTCTCGCAGCCCTTCAGTTTGTTACCCTCATCTGAAGGGAACTTCCTATGCACGTCTAACTGCAGTTGTGCAATGTCTCATCTCACTTGAGAACAGAGGTCCAGTCTGCAAAGTCCTTGAGAGGTTGTGCTGTCCCCAGTGGCTCTTCCCGGCCTTAAAACAGTCCCTGCACTGTTGGTCAAGTATCCAGCAAGACACTGGAGAGGCATTTGGGGTCCGTGCTATGCGACAGTGGTTACCTCTAAACACAGGAGCTCGGGTGCAGGCAGGCCTTCCCGAGAGCCTGGTGGGAGGAGACGGCCCAGGCCCAACTGCCTCATCAAGGAGACCCGCTCTGGGCCCTGTCCCCAGTGTGAACTGCTAACTACCTCCCTCTGCCCTCCCACGCTGCTGCCAGGCTGATCGCCTTTTCTGCCAGGAGGTGCACACTGTGCCCCATGAACCATACTCGGCCCACGACCTTCGTTGCTTGTTTTTTCTCTTTTCTTTTGTTTTTTCAGTATGGAACTCAGGGCTCTCACGTACTAGGCAAGCACTCTACCATGGAGCCATAGCCCAGACCCTTTGCATTTTATGTTGAGACAGGGTCTCAGGATTACTGGCATGTGCCACCATGCCTGGCCCAGGGCCTGTGTTTACATAGCTCATGAGTGTTTTCACATTTTAAATAAATGATTGCATTTTTAATGGCTATTTGATGCAACCACTGGATTTTTGCCTGTGACTCACAAAGTCTGAAATATTTACTATCTGGACCTTTAACAGAGTATGCTGGCTCCAGAGCTAGACTGAGGCTGTCCATTTATCACCCCCTGGCGCTCCTACCACCCCGCACAGCAGGCACGTGGACACCTCCCACAGGCTGTGGACAAAGTTCCATTCCATCGCTCCAGAGTGACAAGAGCGCCCTCACGTGGCCGGCTCATGAAACTGCAGGCACATGCTCCAGGGGTCTTAAGAAAATGCCTGAGTTTTGCTTTTTGAGCACTGAGTCCTGGTAGTTTGACAAGTTTTCTGAGGCCTGGGTTTCTTCTCTAAATAAGGAAAAGATCGTGGACCACACAAATGACTGGAAAATCACAGAAGACAGACCTGCTTCCTCCCCACCATGGACTGCCCTGCTCAGCCCTGAACCACATTTAACTCACAGGTACCTGTGTAGTGTACGGACGTCCCCAAGGACTCGCAAAAACCAAGGTCAGGAACCAACATGCTGCCCCAGGGACCCCTGTGCTTTGTGACCTCCCTGCCCACGCTGCCTGCACAGGACAACAGGAAGGGCGCCCAGCCCTGCTCTGCTTACCGTCACCTGCCCGAGGCACAGGTCCCTTCCCCGGAGGTGCAGTAGGAAGGGCCTGGAGAGCCTGGGCAGGTCCCTACCTGACAAGCTGAAGTTGGACTGGTGGAGGTTCCTGATGGGTGGCGGCTGGTGTTTGGAGGGCGAGGATTTGGCGGAAGGAGCGGGAGTTGCATATTTGGGTGTAGCTGGCACCTCGTACACGGGACCGTCGTACATGCCCCTGGAAACCCCTTGCAATGCAGAAACCTAGACGGAGGGAGGAGGGTGACCACACTGTGTGCCTGGCCCGCCTGTGCCTTCGGCTCAGAGGCTGAGTCCTGCCACAAGACAGGAATTTGAGCTCCTCATGCACACACGCACACACTCACCTGAGCCCCACTGAGCACAGGTAAACACAACCACACTAGTGCACACACAAGACACACACCCGTATGCACCTGAACATGGATATACTCATAGTAACATATATTCACACACATGCATAAAACACACAAATGTACATACATACACGTATGCACACATGTACACACTATACACACCTATTTATACAAAGAAGCATACACACACTCACAGATCAAGTGCATGAATACACAGAGATGTGCACACAGCTTCATGCAGAAGGACCCAAGACCCTTCCAACAGGAAGGCACTCTCCCCCAAGGGCCCTGAATCCCACACTGGCCATACCCAAGGGTCAGTGTTCCTCTGTCCTAGCAGAAGTCCACAGTGAGACAAGGACTTAGGGCCAGAAAGTCTGTTCGGGACATGATTCCAGAGAAAGGAAGGAGAGGGGTAGCAGATGGGCAGGGCCTGTGGGCAGCGGGGCTCAGGGCATGGCTGGGCCTGCACAGCCCTCCAGAGGACAGGGATAGGACGCGGACCCAGGCCCAGGGGCACAGGCTGCCCTGAAGAGGGAATCCTGCAGCAGAGAGGCTGAGCCACAGGTCTAAATAGGAGCTGTGGGCCTGCAGAGGACCTTGGAGCTGGCAAGGGGACAGGGCAAGTGTTCCAGGCCTCAGAGAGAACATGTCCAGGGACATGTGCAGGGCCCACCAGGGGTCAGAGACAGCAGGTGACAGAATCCTGACCCCAGCCCCCCCAGCTCATGTTAGCCCCAGCTCTCAGGCGCCAGCTGACAACACTCGCTGTCATGCAGCCCTACCCATGGCCACCTGGGCCTCCTGCTTCTTGGGCCAGCCCCCTCCACCCACCTCCAAGCTCAGGTTAGCCGGAAGCAGGCTCTGTGCAGGTCCTTCCCCACCTGCCCTGGGCACGCGGGAGGGCAACCCTGAGCAGAGGGACCAGGCCCTCCTCCTGCAAACAGGACTCGGGATTTGAGGGCAGACTTCTGTTCTTAGAGAAGCAGGCTGTTCACATGGGCCTCAGGTTCAGAAGGGACGAAGCCAGCCCCAGGGCGTCGCTGTCCCAGCCAGTCACGGATTCCCCCAGTCCCCACTCAGCTCCTGGCCAGATCCCCGCACTTCTCAGATCTGCCTCGCTGCTGCCCACGCCTGTCTCCCCCTGATGGCAGCATCTGTGCACTTCGGTGTCTCTTGACTGGCGCTGCCCCTCACGGGAGAGGTAGAGGGCCAGCAGATGGACGGGGAGCAGCCCTGGGTGCTGGGGTCTGGGGGGGCAGGGTCTGGACTGTTCTGTCTGGAACAGCAGAGGTGATGCTGTTGACAAAGACCAAGGGGAGGGGGCGCTCACACATGCACACACCCCAACACTGCCCGCACCCGCGCTAGCACGTACACACGACACACCCGTGTAAGTGTGCACACATGCACAGTGCACACGCACACACACACACAGGTGGCCCTCTGGCACACATCTGCTGGCTGGAGTGGGAAGCAGGTTGCCACGGTGATGGGAGAGTGGCAGGCAAGACACAGAGGGGTTCATCTCAGCTGTGAGGAGCTTCCTGCTCTGAGCTGCAGAGAGGAGGCAGAGCCGCCTGTTGCCTGTGCCAGGCCCTCCCAAACCAGGGCTGAGGGTCTTCAGGAAAGAGGGAAAGGCAGAAGCAAAGCCTGCCGGCAAGGATGGGAGGACGGGGCCAGGAATGGGAAGCCAGCCAGAGCTGGAGGACGCTGGGGCTACGTCCCCAGCAGACGGCCTGGCCTGAGGCCTGCGTGCTGTGTGGCCGGTGAGTCCTTCACAGCTGTGGGCATCAGGGTTCTGGCCTGAGAACTGAGGCTCCCGAGAGGATGCGGGACAGAACCCAGCTCAGCTTGGGAGTGGCCCTCCCCCGGCCCTCCCGCGCCCACAGCGAGCACCCTTTACAGTCTGCACGGCCTCATCGGGAGCCCGCTGCTGTCCTGGGACGAGAGCCGCCGACGGGTGCAGACGGGGCGGCACATTGGCTGTGACATCCGTCAACTGAGCTGTGACAAACCCAACTCCCCAGGAAGGTGTGTCACTCTGACCCAAGGCCGAGCGCCCCCAGACCCGCTCACCTTACTCCTGGTTCGGACGCGCTGGTAGAGGAACTCGGGGGAAGGCTTCCGCGGGATGAAGCGGCCCACGCCCTTGTTGACCAGGAGGCTTCCGTCCTCGAAGACGACCTTGCCCTGGCTGATGACCACCAGCGGCGAGCCGTGGCACTCCATGCCCTCGAAGATGTTGTACTCCACGGCCTGCGTGCCAAGAGCAGCGCTGCACCCGCCGTGGCTCCAGGGTTTTCTCCACAGGAACCACGCCAGGGAACAGCCAAGTAGCCTGACCTCATGCCCGGCACCTCCTGTCGTCAGGCCTGGGCACAGTGCCACCCACGCCACAGGGCGTCCCAGGGCACCGAGGTTGCTGGTGACCCTGTGCCCTCAGTCCTGTTGTCCTGGGGCGTGTTGAAGGGGACCAGTGGCCTGGGAAGAGGTGGGGCAGCTCCAACTATGGGGGGCGTTTGTCTTAAATCACGTTTGTAGGATAGCTTCCTAAAATTCAATCTACGAGGTGGAAGGACTCGGGCTTGGGTTTACTTAAAGCCCCTGCTGCATATCACCTAACACTTTCCAAAGGGGTCAGGCCAGGGCCACAGGAAGGGACAGCTGGCACTCCCCACCAGTGCTGGGCAGACGTGCTCCTGTCATTGTGGGGCTCAAAGACCAGAGAACGCTTTCTTCAGCGCGCCCGCTTCTGTCCCCACGCCCTCTGCGTGACTGCCCGGAGCCAACGGCTGTCCTCTATTATTTTAAGTAGGTCAGGTACGTGGCTGAAAAAGATCGAATGCGGGGAATTCAACTACAGTGTCTCTTGCGCTCCAGAGGCGAGCACCTCGGAGAGCTGCCGCGTGCACTTCCTATGGCCAACACCGGCGCACGGGCCGGGCCCCAGGGACCCCGCGCCTTGATGTCCCTCCCTGGCCCAGAGACCATGCCACGTCCACCCAGGGCGTGGTCTGAAGCGCTCTTCCTGCCCTGCGACCCCACGTGGACGCACCCCCAGGTCCCACGGAGGGACCATGCCATTTCTGTACCTGTGCTAAAGCAACAGTAAAGGACATGCATGTGCGAGCACAGCCTGCCACCAGCCCGGGTCCAGATGTGGAGCTCGGGTGAGGGAAAGCGGGTCTTCGCCCCTGGTGGATCGGCCCTCAAAACAGGCGGCCCGAGGTTCCCTCCCACGGCCCCCACCCCCGCCCGCCCGTCTCCCAGCCCCACCGCTCCCATCACAGTGCCTGTGCGCAGGAGCTCCTGGGCCGTGGTCCCTGGGATGTCTCAGTGCTGCAGGCCAGTGACGCCAGGTCTCTGAAGACCAACAGACGCCATTCCTACATCTCTTACTGGGTCATGGCGTCTTTCACGCTGCTCCGTGGACCAGGGTCTTGGTATTTTCCTACTGATTTCTATGTACACACTAGACGGTAAAGAATTTCTCCTGCATTACGTGTGCGGCAAAAACCGCCCCCACTGGCCCACTGTCTTCTGTTCTCAGAGGAAGTAAGCTCTTTTGGGTTGTTTTGTTTCACTTTTATATTGTCAGTGGTCAAACAGACCAATCTCTTCCTTTACAATTTCTAAGTTTGGTATCTTGCTTCCTCTTCGAAATGATCATTTTTACAAAGGCATGCTTTATTCTCATTCCTCCCAGTTTCATTTCAATCTCTGATGATTTGGGGGCTTTTTTTCTTTTCTTTTACCTTTATTTTATGTAATAAAGAGTGGGGCAGAGGTCCAGCCTCCCGACCAGTGTTCTAACAGAATTCTGTTAGAATTGTTGAGAACTAGCTTTTCCTGACTAGTTTTAAGTGCCTCCTCTATTGAAACCAATTCTCATCTGTGGTTGGTCCACTTCTCGGCTCTCTTCTTTCTCACCAATCCCATGCTGTTCGGATCACTGTAGTTTTGTAACATGTTTTTATAACTGAGATGACTGATAGCCCCTCCTCAATGCTCCCTTTGTCCAGGAATACTTTGATTATTCTAACATCTACCATCAAGAAAAAATAACCTGTTGACATTTCTGATGGGATTACTTCAAATTCGTAGGCTTCATTAGAAAGAATCTGACAAGCCTGCGATGTGGCATCTTCTCAGTACCCAAGTCCTGGCATTTACACAAGTCTTCAGTTTTACCGCTGCTACTGTTGGTTTCCAAGGTGGTTTTTGATTATTTCTAAGACAAGTTATTGATTCTTCATATTGATTCATGGTCAGTCGACAGATTCTCCCGTAGTTTTTGAGGACTGTGCGGTGCACGCATGGGGTGTTCCAGGCCACGGTGGCACCTGGACACAAGTCCCAGGTGGCATCCTGGGACGGCAGCTGCCCCCAGGAGAGACACACCATGCGCTTGCATTCCACTGAGTCTCCTGAAGTGGCCTGCTGGGCAGTGATTGGTGACTGCAGAGGTACTAAAGGGACAGCGCCCCTGTACTAGGCAACGGCCACCTGCCACAAGGTGTTCGGGGGTGGTTCTCAGAGGCTTCGGCATGTTACTCACAAACATCACATTCTATGTTGCAGCTGCACAGAATTCCACCTGTTCCTTTCTTAAAGGAAGACTATGAACAACTTTTTAAAAAGTCAGATAATACCACCATGATAAAAAGTCTGCCTCCCCCTCCGAGAGCCCCAGTCCCCTGGACCCCACCTTGGGGTAACTGTTGGGATGTGTCTCTTATACCCTTTCAAGAGCACTGTCTGCTGATGGATGCTAACAGCAGAGTGTGGAGCGGCCAGATGGCACGAGGATTCAGCCTCGAGAACCAAGTACTAATCAGAGCCTTGGCCTGGGGAGCCACTGAACGTGCCAAGCGAGAGCAGTCGGTGGCAGTGGGTCACATGGGCACAATTCCATGTATGAAGTGTCCAGAATGAGAAAATCCATACGGAGTAGGTGGGTGGTAGCTGGGGGCTGGGAGAGGGCTGAACGGGGAGCCACTGCTAAGGGGTGCAGGGTTTCTTTTGGGGTGAAGAAAACATTCTGGAATTAGTGATGATGGAGCACCTTCTGCACATGATGAACCCAGAGCATCTCCACTGTCGGTGTCTCCAGACCCGTGCCACCCACGGGCATACTGCGCCCATGACCCTGTGCCGTGCACTCAGAAGCAACCACATTTTCTACCAAGATATGAAAAATAGAAGTTACCTTCTTTTTACAGAGAATACTTTAGAAAGTTAATCACTTCAGTTTTTAAGAAGTGATCTCTTTTTAGATGGTAAGAGTAGCACATTTCTTAAAACTTCTCAACCCACGGTCTGAGACGCGTGACCTTCCTGCAGTGCCTGAGTACCCTTGTCCCACAGAAGAGGACACACAAAACCCTTCAGCCAAACTGCCCCTGGGACCCTGCACTGTCCTCGTTGCTATGGGAGTTCAGGTCTGCCCTGGCACCAAGAGGAGATATGTCCCCGAGTTTGCTGCTCTGAACAATGACTTCCCAGATGGGGAACCCCGGGTGCATGCCTTAAGGCTCTGAGTTGAACTGGGATGTGGCCTCGTTTGCAAATGGGTCACTGTGGATGTGACTGGTTGAGAGGAGGTCATCCTGTAGTAGGGTGGGCCCTGAATCCAAAGGCTGGTGCTCATGGAAGGAGAAGCCTTGTGGGGACAGAAGCAGAAGGAGGAGTGAGGACACCCCAAAGCCCAGGAGGATGGCTGGGCAGGCCAGAAGCTCAGGAGCAGGGAATGGCTCTGCCCGGGGCCTCGAAGGCACACAGCCCCGCCAACAACTGGATGCTCCTCCAGTCCCCAGAACCGAGAGAAACCAGTTCTGTCGAGTACGCCACCCAGGTTGTGGTGCTTATCATGGCAGCTGTAAAATCTGCCGTGCTTGCCCTGGCTGTCCCTGCTCTTGCTGATTAATAACAACGTACCTAACCTGGAAGAGGACCGTGAGGATTAATGAGACAATGCATGCAGAACACAAAGCACAGACCAACTGCAAAATCGCGTTTGGCTGGGTCACCGAGCACTGAAGGGCAGTGAACTCGCAGCGAACCCAAGGCCTTCCTGAGCTCAGCCAGGCGCGCTCCCCTCCGGTCCTCCCGTGGCCTTGGGGAGCTGGCTTGGACGTTCATCCTCCCCTCGGGGTCAGGACCACCCTGAGCAGTAAGCAGCAATCCAGCAGCCAGGTGGAGGAGGGGGTGGAGGGTGCACCCTCTTGCCTACCAGACCTGGAACATTCTCCTACAGCCTCTCCACAGTGTGCACAGCTTGCCTAATAACTGAAGGTCCAGCTGCATGCCCCGCAGGACCATGAATGTACACAACAGCACACACTTCTTCCAGTGAGGATGACCTCAGCCTTATTTCCTCCTGACTCTGATCCAGGGAGCTGGAGGGTGAAGCCCCGTGGTATTACCGGAAGCACTGCTTCTCTTCAGAATGACCCTGGATTGGTGAGCTGGACAAGACCACGATCAACCACCAAACCTCTGCTTCCCGCGGGATGCCTCTGGTAGCTGAGCAGGGACCTGTGGGCCACAGCCATGAGCTGCTGCAAGTGGCTTCGGTGACTTCCATAGGAGTCTTCCCTGTGCTGATGTGGTGCCTCGACCCTCACCAGAGAGTGGCCCGGGGACAGGGAGGACTCCCACAGCAGACCAACACTGTGCACAGCTCTGCTTCGGGCTTGTTCCTTGAACAGACCTCAGTGAGCAGAGACCAGGATATGGCCTCTTGTGCCATTCTTCTGGTGTGTGACCACGGCCGGTCCTGCAGAGTGAGTGCTGGAGGCAGCACCCTATGCCATCTCTGCACCCGGAGAAATCCAGGCCATGTAAGATGCAAAGCAGAGACAACCCAAACCACGGGCTTGGGTGCACACGCAACACGGAACGCTGTGCCCCTCGGCCGTGCCCAGATGTGCTGTACCTTAGGGCCAACCCTCTCCTGCCCACTGTAGCAATCAGCCACAAAGCTAAGTGGGAGGTCACTGATGGATCAGATCGAATCCTTCCCAGCTTGACAGTGAAATTGGAGAGAGGAGCGTGGGCCTAATACTTCCCCTCTCTGAGCCCGGTGGCTCACTACCTGGAATCAGGAGCAGCACACGCCTGCAGACAGGAGCTGTGGGGGGACACGCCTGAGACTCGGGAGCCCCTGCCCTCAGCCCTCTCCATCTCGCCAACCGAAGGAGAAATCCGAGTGCGGAGCCATGCCAGACTTGGAAAGTTCACGAGTCATTTCTAACCGGAGGCTTCCAGTACGACTGCGAGCACAGACCGCTCGGGCAGCCGAGGCGTGGCGGGCCAGGACTTACCGACTTGTGGCTCTTGGCTGTTATGGTCTTCACCTTGTCTGGGTCCCAGATGACCACGTCGGCATCAGCGCCCACGGCAATCCGCCCTTTCCTTGGGTACAGGTTGAAGATCTTGGCTGCGTTGGTGCTGGTCACAGCCACGAACTGGTTCTCGTCCATTTTGCCAGTAGCCTAAAGGGAAAGTCCCAATGAGGAGAGAAGCCACACAGCAGGGAGAAGGGCAGCAGGCGCAGATGGGACCTGCCAACAGGGTCCTCCAGCGGGTCGGCCGAGCTCTCCTCCCAGCTAAGAATGTGCCGCCCCCCGAGAGGTCAGGCCTGGCCTCAGAGCAAAACTGAGTGATGTTGCCAAGGGCCCTGTGGCAGTTTGTCAGTGTCACTGGGCCCAAGTTTCAGTGAGAAGAAGACCTCGGACTTCAGGTCACTGCTCACAGTGAGTGACCCGGACTTCCTCTGCAACAAGAGCTCTCTCCACCCACTCGCCACCCCAGCTCCCGGCACCTGTGTGCACACGTGGAACTGACAGAGCCACCTGTAAGGAACTAAAGTGCGGATCAAGACACAACCTTCCTCATCCTTAACGCGTCAAGGACAACGGGACACCTGCGAACGCCGAGGGCTCTACGGGACGTTCTCGCCAGCACGTGTCCTGAGTTCTCCTGTGCGTCTGCCAGGCCTCCAGTAAGGAAGGTTAAGAGCCTGGCGTGCACAGTGAATGGGGCCTTGCCGGGCCAGGCAGGGTGCTTCTAGAATATTCCCGGGGAAAGGCGGGGGACACCTTACCACTGCCTTGTCCCAGACAACCGTCATCCGCTCCTCTATGCCGTTGACGCCCTCGGGGATCAGGGTGAAGTTGTCCTTGCCCACCGCCTTCTGGGCAGTGCTGTAGGGACAGTGCCCGCTGCCTGTGACCTGCAGGTCTCCGCTGGCAAGGACAAAAGAAGGCGGGGTTCAGACCTGGGATCACTCTGAAGGGCAAACCCCAACTTCAGTCACCAAGGAGACCCTGGGACCTAAAAGCCCAGAGGCTCTGGGAGGAGGACCTTGAAGGATGCGATAGATGTTGTGAGTTTTATATTAATGGAAGGAAAACCCTATGACAACTAATAAGTAGTGAATAAACACAGAAGTCAGCCAGCTCAGAGCCCCCAAAACAAGCCTGCGTGTCAGCGATGCCCCATTTATGTCCCCAACCTTGTGGCTCTGTGCCCCTCAGAGGTTCGCCCATGCTGACCTCTGTCTTCTCCATCTGAGGCTACTGGCTAAGGTATGGCCTGGGCTTACAGAACAAAATACTGTTCCTTGGTGACACAGTTCATCAGGTTTGCCTTTTAGTCCCCCGGGACTTTGAAAGGAAACACCTTTTTGATGCATTTGGAGCCCTGATCTGGAGTCTGAATCTGTGGTTGGGGGACCCTTATTCTGTGGTTGGAAATGGAGGCTGAGGCTGTCCTCCACTTCAGAGGCCCAGGACACGTCATCAGTGCCTGGAGGCATGGAGGTTCCTTTAAAAGCTCTACACGCTCCGCAGTGGAATGGTGACGCGCATGCCCTAGCGGCTTGGTCGGATGGGAGGCAACGGGGTCCATCTAAGCACAGAGAAGGGAGGGTCCCTGCAGTCCTCGGCTGACAGGCCAGTGAGGCCAGGAGGTCAAGCAATCGACAGCAGTGAATGGGGCCCGCAGCCTGTTGTAAGAACAGGGGTCAGGGACAAGAGGGATGCGGACGGCAGATGGGAGGAGAGTGGGACAGGATGCCAGTGCCATTTTAAACAGGAGGATCAAAAAATGTCTCATCAGGAAGGAACCTTCCAGCAAAGATCTGTAGGCAGGGAAGAAGAGCCCCTGGGCTGCCTAAGAGCGCACGAGGGCTGCACAGTGCAAGAGCCCCAGACATGACCTGCCCGTGAGGGAGTCAAGGAGGCCAGCGAGGTTGGTCTGGAGTGAGGCCACGTAAGTGAGAGGGAGGGCCAGATCACACTCTGCCCGTGGTCCCACTTGGAGAGAAGTGGCCGGAGTCCTGTGAGAGGGCGGTTGGTCCGATTCACGACCTGAAATGCCCGGGGGCATGCTGAGAGCAGATGGCATGCCGGAGGCGGGCGTGGAGACACACAGGCCTCTCAGGAGGCCAGGAGGGCCGCTGTCAGCCGGCCAGGAAGTCCTCAGGTCGCTGGCTCTGCCTTTCTGAGCTGGCAAAGCCGCAGGCAGCAGCTTTGCAGGGAAGACGGGAGCTCTACCGGGAGTGAGGAGGTGGCAGCCACCGTCCAGAGGCCGAGCAGCAGGGGCTGAGCAAGCCCTTGCCAAGGCGCAAGCCAAGGGCCTCTGCAGGGCCCAGGGTGCGAGGTGCCACAGGGTACACCCTGGACCCGCCTGCCTGCACGTGCGGTTCTGCCTCCCGAAGAGCCCGCCTCAGTCTCGCACGCTGTGCAAACCCTGCTCTCCCCGAGGCCAGTCCTGAACTGCCTGCCCCACGGGCTTCCGTGTCCCCACCAGTCCTGAGCGTCATCCTGACTCCCAGGCAGCTGCATCCCTGGCACGTGGCCTTGCGGGCTTGGCCATCAGAGTGCTCTTCCCTCGCGCTGGCCAACAGGCGGGACAGACCTGAGGTGGCGGCTGGGCGGTGTGCATGCCCGACAGCAGGAGCTTCGCGAGCACAGCGGCTGCTTCTTGAGCTCCGAGTGCCGGGCCTGGAACAAGCCTCAGAACCAGCTCTAGAGCCGCCGCTCCTGCATCTTCTCCATGTTGCCAAGGTGTCACCGAGAGAGACAGGGACGCAACAAGCCCAGGGAGACATGGCCAACTGCCCGCGAGTCAGGACTTGCATCCTGGCCTCTCTCCCTAACCCTGGGCTGCCACCATGTCACAGGCCTGGAACACAGTGGGCGTGCAAAGGGCTGAACAGCAGGAGCCAGTCAATCAGTGGGAATAGAGTCACTGGCTACAAGAGGCTCAGGTCCCCAAGGCCTGTTGCAAACCACATGATTATCGTTCCAGAAGAGCGCCGAGTCCCAGGCCTGCTCCACCCCGCATCCAACCCAGTCTGTCCCCAAAGGCCCGGCCACCTCCCCACATCCAAGGCTCTCACCAGGCCAGCAGGGAGGTCAGGTAGTCAGGCGTGGTGGGGTCTGGGCTCAGGGGTGGGGAGGTCACAAACGCCGCTGCTTTGGCCCAGTTCTTGCTCCAGTAGTGGGTGCCATCAGTCCCCAGGCTGGCAGCAATGGGCTCCCCAAAAACTAGAGGACCTTGGGAGGGACAAACACAAGCAAGCATGGTCACTGCACACAGAGCCTGCAGGAGAGGCGGAGGGTGCAGGAGGGGAGGGGAGAGTGGGACAGTCAGCCAGCTGTGCACAGGGACCTGGACTCTGCCAGCCACCACCCGGCACCTGCCAAGTGCTCCACAGGGACTGCAGCAGCTGAGCTGCCCAGAAAACCTTCCCCATGTCCCCCTCTTCCTGAGTGGGCTGTGAGGCCCGGCTGCTGGCTCCTGGCAGGTCTGTGCCCTGGAAATAGCTGCAGCCTGTTGAACACCCAGCCACCCCTCAGGAGGCCCAGCCACCGCATACCCTTCTTCCTGGCCAGGGTGATAATGTCCGCCGCGCTCTTGCTCATGACCTTGGTGATATACACAGGGCAGTTGATCCGGCCGGCAATGGTGATGGCCCGGAACACAGCCTCAGCCTCCAGCTGGGGACAGCAAAAACAAGGGTCATGGGAGGGAAGGGCCGGGGGGCAGCCACCACCCACCCCAAATTCCCAGGGCTCTCTGAACCAGTGTCCTCTGACTTTCCTCAATTAAATGTGATCGGAAGGGAAAGCTACCAAATCAAGCAGTAAAGTAGTGCAAATGTTTTTAAAAGAAGTCAAAATGAATTTGGTTAGAGGGTCGGGGGACAGACCCAGGCTCTTGGGTGTGTTTGGGAGTGTTCTACATGCGAGTGGGAGAGACTGGGCAGAAGATGGAATCAAAGGGCACAGGAAGCGGCCCATGCATTCATGTTGGCCACCAGCCGCTTGTTCCTGCCCTGAGTAAACCCACGGGGCACCTGAGGCTCTGTCCATCTCCACACCCCAGCCCCGCCGACGCGCATGGAGTCAGTTAACAAAAGGACTGGTTGGTGGCTTCTTGTGGTACTTGGGATTGAACTCGGGCACTCTGCCACTGAGCTGCCTCAGTCCTCTATTATAGAGGAGGTGTCTCTGAGGCTGGCCTCGAGTTGATCCTGCTGTCTCAGCCTCCCACGGGAGGATTATTAGCATGCGCCATGTGCCCGGCCATACTTTTTCTTTTAGTTTAGCCTGGTGTGGCTCCAAGAGTGGCCCTGCTGGAGCCAGACAAGACCTGAGCGGGTCCCCGCCCTGCTCTCTGGGGCAGTCATTGGTCACAGGCCCTGATGTGTCAACCACATTCAAGCACTATGAAAGCTTATAAAACCGTTTCCAGTCGTGTCTGATGTCCCCACAGGCCAGGAATGTGGAGCTCATGCCCACTGCACTATTCCTGTGTGTCCCCTGTGTCCAGAAGGGCCAGGACGGGGGTGGAGGGAGGTCCAGGACACTTGTTAGTGACTTCCTAGGGGCGTGGAAAACGCCCTCGACTCCAACCCTCAGGCAGTCCGACCTCCATGCCCCACCTGCCAGCCTTCCATCTGGGCCCCCCCTACACACAGCCACTGTGGGAAAACAATCCATTTCCAGTTTAGGAATGCGGCAGGCAGGGTGGTCGTCTCCTAGGTGCGAGTCTTGGGGCCCGTGGCTCCAGCTCCCTGCTGCCCTGGGCAGATTCTTTCCAGTCTGGACACTGGAGTGTGCCCAGGGCCTGTCTGGAGCTCCTGGACCTGGGACAGGTCGGGCCTCTTCCTGGCCCCGCTGATGGCCTGTGGCCTTCCCCAGAGGGGAACAGAGGAGCTGGGTGCAGCTGGGCGCAGCCAGGCCGTCAGGGTGAGCGGCAGCAACGCTGGAGAGGTGCCAGTCTCACCTCTTCAGGCCTGCTCAGCGCGTGGCCCTCGGGGCCGGTGATGCCCATCTCTAGGATCCGCTTTTGTTCCTGCGACAGAAACAGAGGAGTCAGTGATTACAGAACGTCAGAGCTGGAAGAAGTCGCTCCTGCCACCTCCCGCTGGAGGGTCAGGGCTGAGGCAGGAGTGCCTGAGGCCCAAGAGCCAGCGGGGTGAGCCTGGGCCTCCCCACCTCATCCACGCTCCCTCCAGTCTGCACGGGCCACCTGACCCTGCCCTGCAGCCTGGCTCCACCCAGGCACCCCTGGCTCCGCATCTGCTTTATTTCAATTTCCTGGGATCGATGAAGGAAGCAGGGTGCTGTGGTGTGAATATGGTTTGTCCCCAAAAACTCCTGTGGAGGCTTGGTCCCGAAGTGGCAGTGTGGAGAGGTGCTGAGGCCTTCGAGGTGGTTACGTCCCTAAGAGCTACTAATGCTCTTCTTGCGGCGTGGGGGTCACTCCTCCCGGGAATGGTGTCCCAAGCAAGCCTGGCCCTCCCCGTTCCCCTTGCACAGGAACTTCTGCTGCAGGCCTGATTCCCCCTTCCGTTTCCCACCCTGGCCAGAGGAGCACGTGGCCCGCACCAGAAGCTGAGCGGTTGCTGACTGTTCCTGCCTCCAAAACCCAGCCTCAGGTATTTTGTTAGGGCAACAGAACATGGCTGAAGACAGAAAATGGTACAAGAAGTGGGGTCATTGCTATAATGACGGTGTCATGGCCCAGGACTCTACCCAAGAGGGACTCATGAGCCATAAAAGAGAATTTCTGATTGAAGAAATTTCTAAGCCAAATATAGAAGGTGACATTAAGAAGAAACCACATAACTGGGATTAAGAAGAAAAGAGGTTCTTCAAAGACTGAATTTATCACTCAGAAGGAAAGAGAGCATAAAAATCTGGAATAATCCCAGCCAGGTCACAGGAAGAACAAAAAAGCAGGCTGGCATAGAAAGGCCGAGCGCTGCTCCTGAGATGGGCAGCAGGGAGAGGGAGGGCCGGAAGGGATCTCCGAGAGGCCCGGGCTCGCCCTGCAGCACAGGCTGAGAACGCTGGGCCCTCAGCGGCAGCAGGGTGAGCTGCCAGGGCAGCCTGTGCCCCAGCCGCGGCTCACGCAGGCCAGTGTGGCTTGGGCCACCGCTCCAGAGGGTGCTGGTTCTGCAGGCGGGCAGAATGGAAAAGCTGCAGCGTCGTGGCGGCTCCCGTGGACCTCAAAGGACGTCTTGACCACAGCAGGGCCAGGAGGACACTGACTTCAGGGACAAAGCCGCTCAGAGCCCCCCACTGGGTAATGCCTAGGAGCCTTGGGAGAGGGGTCTTCGCCTCCGGGATCACAGCAGAGAAGTGCCAGCACAGGGTGTGAAGCGTGCCTGGGAAGCCACAGGCACCGACCAACCCCAGGAGCAGCCACAGGGCTGACCCAAGGCCGTGGGGACCCGAGTGTCACTCAGAGGGGCCCTGGAGTGAAAGATGCTCTTCCAGCTACGATCCGACATCTTCCCTGCTGGGTCTGGGCCAGCCAATCACTCCTTACTTGGGAGCACCTCTACCTTGGGGG
Source organism: Sciurus vulgaris (assembly GCF_902686455.1). Classification (NCBI taxonomy): domain Eukaryota; kingdom Metazoa; phylum Chordata; class Mammalia; order Rodentia; family Sciuridae; genus Sciurus; species Sciurus vulgaris. Next base: position 141,455,731 of record NC_136469.1, read on the forward strand.
ACAGGAGTAGTGACACTTGCCTGTTCCTCCACTGGATCTTGGAAGTGGACGGCTTGGTTTCGCTTTTGCAGGCTGGCAGCGGGAAGGAGTCTGCCTCGAGCCTTAGATGGCTGGGCTTTGGACTTCCGAGTTGATGCTGAGACAAACGAAGGCTCTGGGCCACTGGGACAGCATGCGTTTCACATGCGAGGGGGACACGGGCAGAATGCTATGGTGGAATGCATGAGGGTGGTCCCCAGTATGACGGCGCTGAGAGGGACTGGGGCCTTCGCAATGTGACCCGGTCACTCAGGGATCGACACTTGTCCGGGGTGGTTTTCAGGGACCTGGAGTGGTTACTGTGAGAGCGGCCTTTATAAAACAAGCTGGCACCTCCCCTCAGTCTCCCGCGCATCTGTGCTCCTTCCACATGCTCCTGCTTCCCTCTCCCACTTTTCCGCCATGCACAGAGAGTACGTGGCTGTCCTCAAGAGTCAAGCAGACGCTGGCACCATGCTCTTGGGACTCCAGAACATGAGCCCAAATAAACCTCTTTTCTTTATAGATTTCCCAGCTTTGGTTATTCTGTTATAGCAACAACAACAAAAAAATCAATTGAGACATTGATTTATAAGAAATGAGCTTCAGAGAACACTGTTCATCCTTCCAATCTCTGAGTTTCCCTGCAGGCTGCCCTTTGGAAAGAAATATGGAACTTTGGTTATTACAAGGATATATAGCTCAGTAAATTCTGAATGGAAGTCCTGCTCCAAAGCTGACCATCTCTGTGACTGCTGGCAAGTTGGCCGTGCTCTCTGAGCTTCAGCTTTCTCTTCTGCACACGGGAGCTGACAGTGCTTTACATCACAGGTGCCTGTCTCGACCCCCGAGCACTGTGAGACTGAATGAGCAGCACCCTCATGTCCACGTAGGCTCCTCTCCCTGCTGGCTGTCTCTCTCTCTGGCAGGAAAACACCACCTTGAATTTCTCCTGTAACATAATGCCTCCCTGAGCTGACAGCCCAGATTCAAACCCATTTGTTACAGGTTTCCTGGCCCCAGGAACACTTTAATTTCACTAAAAAACAAAATTCTTTTTTCTTCTTCGACATTGTCAAGATGCCTACTGTGTGGCTGCCAAGTGTCTCTGGGTCATCACTCCTGGATGCAGCCCTGCCCTGAGCTCTGGACCCACTGAACACAAAGAACTCACAATCTCAACTGTGTATCTACGGTTATGAAGCCCCAGTTGATTATAAGAACATGAATTGGAAACGATTTCAAGGTCCGATGGCTGGGGCGGATTGAAGCAAACTATGGAATAATTTCAGCTACTAAAGATGGTGTTTACAGAGCATTTTTGGAAACTGTTTACAAAACAATTTTCTGAGAGAGAGAAAGCTCTACACTAAATAGTTTAAATATCAGTTACCGTTTTTGTTGAGAGGAAAGAAGCAAGGGGACGGGGAGGAAGGGGTGAGGGAGAAACAGGGCAAGAGGACGGAGAGATTTCAATGGGCTGAGCACATGCGTTATTTTCATTCCCTCCTGAAACCCTGCTAAAGTGACAAAAAGATGTGCAAGAATCACACACACATTAAAAGATGCAGAGAGAAGACAGAAAATTCTAGAAGCTGGCGAGCGGATGTACAGAAGGCCCTGGAGCAGAATGCTGTCTTCAGTTGGCAGAGGAACGAGGAGCAGGAAGAAGCCCTGACTTAGAACTTAGGGCTGAGCGCCCAGCTGGCTCCTCACACCCCGGGGAGAGTGGGAACTGGGATGTTCTGGAAAACCATGGAAGTCGAATCCCTGCAAATCCTAGGGCCCCAGCCCCACTCCTAGGGATAGGTTAACCACACATGAACACGTGAATGCTCAAGAATGCTTTTGGGCATTTATAACAGTCCTGAGTTTGAAACTGTCCAAATACCCCACAACTGAAAAATAAAATGTGGTCTGTTCATAAAGAAGCAGAAGGTGACTGCACACAATGAAGCCACCAGCGAGCAACAGGTAGCAGACCTGAACGAGTCCCTGCCGCTCACCTGGTTAACCCCATTCTCATGAAATTTAAAATTGAGCAAAACTCAGATGTGTGCAGTGGGAAGCTTCCAACATGGCGCCTGGCGATGGCGTGTCCAGGCTTTAGGGCCTGGGGATCCCTCCCTGGGAGCGGGGACTGGACTTCGCACCTTGCCTTCAGTGAGCAGACTGAGCAAAGGATGAAACTCACTTCCAGGGTTAGGTTACAGTCTCTGGCTTTCCCGCCCTGTCTTTCCTTTGTTCATTCTGAAGAAAGCCAGCTGCCACATTGTAGCCCTGTGTGGCAAGGAACCAGGGTGGTCTCTGGCCCACAGCCAGCCAAGAGCAGGGGCAGCAGTCTGAGAGTCTGCAAGGAACTGAATCCTGAGCACCACCCTCTGCACCAGGCTGGAAGTTCACCCTGCCCCGGGGGGGGGGGGGGGGGGGGGGGCGGGAGTTGCCTCCCACCTGGCCTGACACCTTGGTTCAACCTGGGAGAGGCCCAAGCCAAGGACCCAGCCACACTTGCATTCCGGACCCACAGGAAGGGGATAAGGTAAATGTTTATTGTTTTAAGATGCAAGCTGAGTGCTGGGTAAGTTTTTCTGCAGCCAGAAAACTCATACAGATTTAGGCACCAGAGCAGAGTGTTACTATAAAAGTTACCTAAGCATGTGGAAGTGGCTTTGGAACCAGGGGAAGGAGGTTGGGAGAATTTCAAGGAGCATGGTAGGTTGCCTGAAACAGACTGTCCCAGAGATACAGACTTTGAGGAGACTGCCTGAGAGCTCTTGAAAAGAAGTGAGGCAACTGAAGGAAGGACCTTGCCACACAGTAGAGGGGACTTGGCAGGCGCTGTCTTAGAGTAAAATGTTAGATGGGAGAGACTAATGGAGAGAAGAACTGTTGAATCAGAAAGAACCAGGCTGGATGCCCATAATCCCAGTGACTCAGGAGGCTGAGGCCAGAGGATTGCAAGTTTGAGGCCAGCCTCAGCAACTTAGGAAGGGCTTAAGCAACTTAGTGAGACCCTCTCTCAAGAAAGAAAAAAAGATTGGGGATGTGGCTCACTGGCTGAGTGACCCTGAAGTACAAAAAACTCTGCATCATGTACAACCACAGGAATGGGATCCCAACTGGAATGGGCTGCACTCCACGTACGTACAATATGCCAAAAGACACCTACCGTCACGTGATCTAAACACAGCAGATCAAACAGAAAGGAACCAGGACACGACGGTTTTGGAAATTCTCAGCCTCTCCAAAGGGCAAAAGATATAAAATCAAGGAATGGCTTCTGAGCCAATCTCAAATCAGGAGTTGCCAGATCAACAGGAGACTCCTGATACTCCAAGAGTGAGATCCTACAAATTTGTTAAGAATCCATAAAGACAAGGGCGGTGCCTCCAAGCACTAGTCACTCACACACACACACACACACACACACACACACACAAAATCCTTTGAAGAGCCTAACACTGTCAATCTGTCCACAGATTCTGTCAATCAAGCAAAGGGCTCTGGGGAGTTCAAGGATGTGTTCCTCGGCTCTCACCAGGGGGACAGGGAGATCTCTGTGGGTGGCCTTCATCTAAGGGAGTGCACCCCAGTGAGCTTCGCAGGAGGCTCACAGGTTTCTGAGAGAATCACTCTAGCTAAACACTGGCAGTTCAGACCCGCTGGAAACAAAGCATCCAAAATGAAGGGCAGTCAGAGCCCCCAAATCTAGTGGGCAGGAAGCAGGGAAGAAGTCTGGTTTCCTCTCCCAGGATAGACAGCGAAGCAGGAACCAGAAGCCAGACCCCGGTAGGACCACTGCCCACCCCACCCCACCTTGCTCCCTCCTCCCACACCCTGGCTGCCCCTCTGCCACCTGGGCCTCCCACGAGAGCTGCTGGAGGAAAGCCTGGCTGCTGGCCACCCCGTGCTTCCTCTGCAGGCCTCACCCCGCAGCAGGAGGGACCTCGCCCAGCCTCCTGTCACGCACCAGAGGACGAACCTCACACGGTGGGCTTGCTGCGACCTCACAGCAGCTCCGTGAGGTGGGGGCTTTGGGAGGAGTGAGTCCTCATGGGGTAGTCTGTCACCTCAGGCCACACGACTGGGACGTGCAGGAGGCAGGGCTGGAACACTGCTCCATGCCTACACCGTGCCCACTCCCGTCCCCCAAGACAAAGAGCAAGGCAGCTTCCACATGCACTGCCCCGGTACCCCAGGTGTAAGGCCCCAGCACCCCAGGCAAGCAAGGCCCCAGCACTCCAGTTATGTAAGGCCCCAGCACCCCAGGTGTGTAAGGCCCCGGCACCCCAGGTGTAAGGCCCTGGCACCTCCAGGTGTGTAAGGCCCCGGCACCCCAGGTGTAAGGCCCCGGCACCTCCAGGTGTAAGGCCCCAGCACCCCAGGTGTAAGGCCCCAGCACCTCCAGGTATGTAAGGCCCCGGCACCTCCAGGTATGTAAGGCCCCGGCACCTCCAGGTGTAAGGCCCCGGCACCCCAGGCAAGCAAGGCCCCGGCACCCCAGGTAAGCAAGGCTGCAACACCCCACGTGTGTAAGGCCCCAGCACTCCAGGTGTGTAAGACCCCGGCTCTCCAGGTGTGTAAGGCCCTGGCACCCCAGGTGAGCAAAGCCACAACACCCAAGGTGTGTAAGGCCCCAGTACACCCAGGCGAGTAAGGCCCCAGCACTCCAGGTGTGTAAAGCCCCGGCACCCCGGGTGTGTAAGGCCCCAGCACCTCCAGGTGTGTAAAGCCCCAGCACCCCGGGTGTACAGGTGTTTCATTTGGATCTTCACCTGCCCCCATGCACACCCTCCAAGGTGACAGGACGGCATGTCATCCCCATTGCACAGGTGAGAACACTGAGTCTCAGAAGCAACCTGGCCCGCGGAGGCCACACCACAGAGAGTGTGGGTGACGGTCTGAGACGACATGGTTCTTGCCTTGGTCTCTCACTAATCAAGGCCGCGAACCCCTTTCATGGACCCCTTCCTATGAGGACGAGGCGGAGGAAAGGAGGGAATCAGCGCCACTCACCTGAGCTATCAAGTCCCCGTTCTCCGCGTGGACCAAGGTCAGAGCTCCCAGCCCCTTGAGGACGGTGAAAGCTTCGTAGAGCTGAGGAGGGACAGGCAGGGGTGGGAGTGAGAGGAAGGAGCTGCTCCGGGCTCTGTGGGGACGGCTCCCGTTCACGTCCACACCGGGGTCCGCCGCAGGGGGCGCTCCACGCACGCACACCCACCGTACGGGTTCCACCAGCCACAGGCAGAGGGATCTTCCCCTGCCTGATGCCTCGGGAACCCGCCAGCAGGAGGCTGGGGCGAGGCAGAAGCTACTCTGCGACACCCCAGACTCCCGCCCGGGCCTCCTCCTGCTGGCCCCTGGGGTGCCTGTGACGTTGGTGACGGTGGGTCAGGAAGCTGTCTTTGGTTTCACTGAGCTGAACCTGCTCAGCCCACACTGCAGAAGACCGGCACACCTTTTCAAAACCTGAGCACCTGCCACATGGGGACGTGGGGGGACTCCACTCCCTCAAGACAGGCCGGCCAAGCATCAGGCCGGTCAGCCACGGCCAGCCTTGCCTACCCAAGAAGCCGGCCTGTGAGGACCACGGCCACCAAGCTCCTTCTCAGGGCACTTGGGTCTCAGCTTTGTTCCCCATGCACACAACAACACCCCAGGTGATCCTTCTAGATGCAGACCACAGGTGGGGGACACTCCGGGGGACTCAGGGGGCTTCTGAGGACCCTCACTGGGAGGCCACAGATTCCATCCATGTCCAGGGCTTTGGTGGAACCAGTGTTGGAAAGAAACAGCGGGAAATCAGTTAACTGGTGCGTCCTGCGCCCCTCTTTCTGTGAGATGGAACTTACTTGCAGCTTTCAGCTCCGGGCACCCTGGGGCAGGTTATTTTTCTAACACCCCAAGTGCTTATTTGAAGCCCGCTGTTCATCGAGCCCCAGGCTAACAGGGAATAACCGCCTCCTAACACCTGGGTGGTGCTGCTGTGCGCTAGGCAGTCCTCACCATCCACCTGTACTGGATGGCTCAGTCCTCCACAAGCTCCACCAGGCAGGCGCTATTATGGGCTTAAAGCCCAGAGAGGCTGGGAGAGCTGCTCCGGGCTGCACAGCAAACCGCAGGCTGGCCCTAGCATCCATGGTTCCCTCTGCCACACTAACACACAGGGACGAGGGAAAGGTAAGGAAACCAAGAAGAGACCCCACAGCAGAGGGAGACCTGGTAGCTGGTGAGTAGTCCCCAGACCCGCAGAACAGCTCGGGCAGCACCCTCCTGAGTTCCTGGCACCCACGTAACGCCTGAGGTCTGCAGGGCCAGGACGTCACATCTTTTGGATGAGAAAACTGAGAAAGGAAGGGACGTGCCTGAGGTCTCGAGGTTGGTTTGAGGGAAGCTCAGGGCTAACGCAATAGTCTCCAGCCTTGCTGGAGCCCAGACTCAGCCCGGAGCTCCCAGGGATACGTGTCCTGAGCCCCACACCTCTGCCAGGTGCTGCCAGCCTCTGTATGCTAATGACACCGAGGATGAACCCACGGGGGCCAGCCTGCCGGGGATCCCCGTTCTACTCCACAGTAGAAAGGGAATGGAGACCCAGGAAGGGCGATGGCACAAGGTCACATTGCAATTAGCATGGGTGGCAGGAGCCGAGCCCCAGCCTCCTGCCAGTCCTGTCTCCTTCATCCTGCGCCCCGTGCCTGGCTGGGCTGGCCGGAGCTGCCAGGTGGAGGAGCTGAGTGGGACCTACCTGGCTGTCGGACATCTGGTAGAGGTCCTTATACGCCATGTAGACTTGGAAGGAATTGACGCCTGTGGCAAGATAAGGAGGAGAGAAAACGTGTGAAGAGAAAAGAAGCACGCTCTCCCTCCCACCACCACGCGGCGCGGGGGGAAGGTGCCACCGGGAACACCCTGGGAGTGGGCGACGGTCCGGGAGGCTTCCAGGAAAGTCACACCTGAGCTTCGTGCAGGCGAAGGGACAGGAAGGGGAGGGCAGGAGAAAACGAAGCCTTCCGACATTAGAAGTGAACGATACAGCAAAAGCAGAAATTAGACTAGTGAACTCACGGCAAAATCAAAACATACCCTAGCGCTTGTTCCCAGAGAGGGGTATGTGGGGCCAAGCTGTCAGATTAGAAGCCATCGCTAGAATATCGTGAGGGGCTGGGGCTGGGGCTGGGGCTCAGGGCAGAGCGCTTGCCCAGCACGTGTGGACACTGGGTTCAAGCCTCAGCATCGCATATAAATAAATAAAATAGAGGTTCATGGACAACTGAAAAAATAGTTTTTAAAAATGATGATAAGTGGGGTTGGAGAATGTAAGTTAATTCTTAAATACTTCAAAATAAAATAACAAAGAACCGACAGCTTTTTAAGATGCTATTTTAAAATCAGACAGTGTTACTTGGGGTGGGAGACGTCACTGCAACGAGGAAGGAAACCTGTCGGACGGCTGGCGAGTACTGCGACTAGCCTGGGCAAGGTAACCGCAGAGCAATTTATAAAGCCACGTGTCTAATCTGTGGGGTTTTCTGTATCTGTTCTATAAAAAAGATCAAAACAAAAGCAAAGAAGCAAAAACCAAAATCCAAAAGCAAACAGTGTTTTGGGACAGTTTGCGGAGAAAGCACAAGCCTAACTGATAAAGATAAGAAAGGATTTAGAACTCAGCCCCAACCCTCCACCGCCTTCACACAGCTGGCTCCAGCAAGGCGGAGTGCCTGCTGTGGTCAGCTCACTCAGCACGCCCTCTGGCTCTCTGAACTTTCACAGACTTTCTAGTCCTTCCCTCTTGCCCTGTCCATCCCATAACCTTGACAAGCGCCATCTTCATGCAATGTGACCCCAGACCGCGTCCAGGGCTGTGCACCTGGCAGGTGCTAGGCTGAGCCAGGAGGAGGGACTGAGCCTGAGAAACACGAAGGACACCTGGCTGACCTCTAAAGCAGAGGTGGACACCCAGACAAAGCAGGGTGCCGTCTCCTAGCACAGGGGCCACGGCGGGAGAGGTCTAGGGCGGGAGGTCATGGAGGAGGACAAGACAAGCAGGAGAAGATCCAGAAGGATCCTGTTGTTTGTTCGGAGGGAGGCGGATGTCTCTGGGATGAAGAATCACTGGATTCCCAACAATACCCCAACCTCTTTCCTGCAGGGCTTCCCACGGATTTTAACATGATCATGAGCATTAAGACAATCAGCGGAGGAACAGGGAGCGCCTTCCACCGGTGGATCCCGAAGCCTTCGCCATGGAGTGCTTATTTTCTCGCTCATCGGATTGTTACTGAGTTCCTCTGTGTACAGACACATCCTAGAACCACACTCCTGCCAACAGGGCAGGCCAGGCCCTGTCCACCTTCTAGTGGGAATGATGGGCGACAGGCAAACACATAATGATTCCGGTGGACATCACTGCTAGGAAGAAACAGAAGAGTCTGTTTGGGTTTTGAAAGCTCACGAAGCTTTCACAGCGACTTCCATCAAGAGTCAGATCCATCTCCCACCCGATGGCCTGGGGCGGTCTCACGACTTGTTCTGACCCACAGAACGAAGCAGAACTGCACATGAGTTCCTGGCACAGGCCACAAGGACTAGCCTGCTGGAGAAGAGATCACGGAGACAGCGATCCACTGGCCTGGCCACCCCAGTGGAGGCCAGAGGCACCAGCAAGATAGATGTGAGCAGCAGAACCGCCCCATTGAGCCCCAGCCAAAGTGCCCACCCAGGGAGCTGTAGGCAAAGAGATAACTGCTGCCTTTTATTACCATTACAATTTGGATGTGAGGTATCCCCCAAAAGGTCAGGTGTTAGGCAATGCAGGACTACTGCTGAAATGACTAGGTTATGAGAGCTGCCTCACCAGTGGATTAATCCACTTAATGGATTAATCATCTGAATGAACTACTGGGTGGTAACTGTAGGCAGCTGGAGTGTGGCTGGAGGCATGTCCACAGGGATTATATTTTGTCCCTGGATCCCCTGTCCCTCTCTATTTCTTGGCTGCCATGAGGTGGCAGCTTTCCTCCACCACATCCTTCTACCATGTTCTGCCTCACTCAGGCCCAATGTGATAGTCAGCCAGTCATGGACTGAGCCTCTGAAACTGTGAGCCCAAATAAACTTCTCCTCCTCTAACTTGTTTGGGTCAGGTACTTTGATCACAGTGAGAAGGAGCAGACTAACACAGATACAATACAAAAACCAAATTTACCCTCTTGACCATCTGTAAATGGGTAAGTGCTATTCAGTGGCATTGAGGATGTCCACTTAATATGCAGCCACCACCACTGTCCACATGGAGAATTCCTTCATCTTGTAAAACTGAAACTCTGTCCCCAGGCCCCCAGCCCCTCTCATTCCCATCTCTCTGTGAATTCAACTACTTTAGGTGCTTCACATAAAGGGGATCATCTGGTATTTGCCCCTGTGTGACTGGATTATCTCACTCGGTATAATGCTCTGCACTGTGCGTCCACGCCGTAGTACGTATCAAAATCTCCTTTCTCAAGCCTGAGCAAAATTCTCTGCACACGGCGCACACGGCACTCTGGTTTGCCTGTTTGTCAGTGGACACTCAGGTTGCTTCTACCTCTTCACTGTCATGGAAAATGCTGCTGTGAACATGGATGTACAAATACCTCCGAGTTTCTGCTTTTGGTTTTTTGGTTCATATCCAGAGGCAGAACTGCTGAATGACATGGTGATTTTATTTTTAATATTTTGGGGACCCGCCATACTGTTTTCCAGTGGCTGTACCGTTCTACATTCCCACTGTGGGTGCACAACAGGTCTCAGGTCAACACCGGTGTTTTTTTAATACTGCAACCCCCCTGAGCATATGGTGGTTGTCTCACTGTGGCTTTGGCAGTTGCTGCTTCTTATAATGCAGACTCACTGTGCAGAAGCTGGTGCCCAGGCCAGGTCGTGTGGTGGCCAAAACCTAAAACATGTGACACTGGTTTGGGGATGGATGGTGGGTGGGATGCAGGAGAGCGATGAGGAACTAGGCAAAAACTGGAGAAAAGCCATACTTTGTCCCTGGAGCCCCTGTCCCTCTCTATTTCTTGGCTGCCATGAGGTGGCAGCTTTCCTCCACCACATCCATCTACCATGTTCTGCCTCACCTCAGGCCCAAAGTGATATTCAGCCAGTCATGGACTGAGCCTCTGAAACTGTGAGCCCAAATAAACTTCTCCTCCTCTAACTTGTTTGGGAACCATGAACAGAGAGTGAGCAGGCAGCGGTCCAGATCAGGGAGTAGCAAAACTACCGGAAACGTCGCCGGGAGTGGTAACATGGAATAAGTGTACTTGGGTTAATAAAACGCACTCGTGACCTAGCTAGGTGGTCTCCATGAATAATGCTGAAGGCATCGCTAGGCGTCTGCAAGCTGTGCATGACGAAGTTCAAGAAGATGGTGATGAAAGGGACCAGGTGAGGAAAAGAGGAAGCACTCCGTCTACAGGATTCGGGGGACACGTAGGAAGCCCGTGAATGCTGGACGGAAACAGGATCTTGCTCTGCCCACACACAAACAGAAGTAGAGAACGTCCTCAGGTAAAGTCAATCAAGGATGTAGCCTCACTCTGTGAAGACCTCAGAAAATCTAAAGAGATACCTAGCAAGCTTCCTCAGCCAGAAAAAGGGCTCCCCAGACTCCTACAGATGCTGTCACACAGCACAGTGGCCGTCACCTCAAACAGACTAGACTCAAAAACCATCTTCCCAAAGGAGCAGATTAGCATCTCATACCTTGGAAACCCACAGTGTTTTTAAGAAAGCTGCATCACCTTGGACTAAGACACAGAGACAGCTCAAAAGGAACGGGGCCTCTGGGTGGCCAACTTCTGTGGACACTCAAAGGCTGAGAAGGCTACAGTGAGGACGAGGTCCTGGTGGAGCCTGCCACTCTGCAGAACGAGGGCGAGAGCCAGGCAGCCACTTCCAGAACCCGCCAGGCTGGCAACCGATTTAGGCCTTGTGGGCCGCATACTGTCCCTGCCACATGTTTTTGTTGCCATTTGCTTGCTCTGCTTTGTTTTGCTTTGAAAACCTTTAAGAATGCGAAAGATATTCCCAGCTTCAGGGCAGCACAATGACAGTCCATGGCCAGATGTGGCCCATGGGCTCTATGTAGTTTGTTGGCCTTGGAACTTGGGCACTTCTGCCAAGGAGGGCAGCCAGGCCCTGGGGCAGGAACTTCTCAAACCCCAGAATCAGTGGACTGAGCAGTGTGTGCCCAGCTGGATTCCAGAATATCCATCCATCATGGCAGGGGGCCCCCATTTTCTTTCCCTTTCTAAATAAGAGTATTAGCTGTGCCTATCCTGTCCCTGTCCCTGTCCACCAGTGCACAGTGGCCATGAGTGGGATACACGTGTCCCTTCCCACTTCGCAGGCCTCTGGATGAAGAGCAGCCTCTGTAAATGACAGTGAGACTGAGGATCTGAATCCTGTGCTATACCTGGATGAAACTTCTGGATTGCTGGAGGGTGAGCGCATTCTGAATCTGGGAGGAACATAGTGGATAAGATGCCACACACTCTCAGGTGCTTCCTAGCGAGAGGCGGAGTCCCTTCTCCCACTCCATGAACCTGGGCAGCTCTTGTGACTCGCTTTAACCACTGCGATGCAACTCAAGTGCTGTGTGAGACCCAGCTGAAGCTGCAAGTGGCCCTCCAGCCTCTCTTCCTGCTCTTCTGGATCACTGCCACCTGGGAAGAAGTCCCAGAGGACCACGGAAGGGGAGAGAGGTGCATGGAGCCACCCCAGCTGCCCCAGGTGAGACCCAAATGCCCAAGTGAGCCCAGGCAAGAGATGAAGGGCTGCTCAACTGAGCCCAGCCAAAATCACCAACCAACAGAATGTTAATAAGCGACTGCCATCTTAAGCCTGAGACTCGGGGCAGTTGTTACCCAGCAAAGCTAGCTGACGCACAGAGGAGCATGATAAAGAGACAATGAGAGTCTCAAAAGAAGATCAGGAGGTCCATCCAAGAGAGTAAGTAATACCATTGCCCTTGCCCTGCTGCCCTAAATCAGCAAGGGTCTGGTCCAGGGAGGCTCCCAGGCACCACGAGTTCCTCTCCACTACAGCTTGTTCTTCACTTTTTAATGGCTTTTAAATTAAAGTCTCTCTTTTGAGACTTAAATGTTGATGACATCCATCAAAATGAAAATTAATATTAACAGTGTTTGAGGTCTGTGGCTGAGAAATAACGTGCAGGACTTCCTCATCAGTGGTTTACTGAGTCAATTCCATCCCAAGGGACAGCCACTCTCCTCATCAAGTTCATGTACCACTTTGTCACGGCTGACTCCAGAATGACTCCCTGGCCTCTTAAGGTTGCTAAAACAAGCCAGGGATCGATGAGTCCAAGGACAGATGCAACCACTGAGGTTGGCTCTCATCCCCACAGAGCTTGTCCTAGAGCTCTGCCTTCAAGGGTTGACATGCAACAGAAAGATGCAGGTCCGGGGCCGGTGCAGCTTGGATGGCTGCAGAGCTGTGCCCCACACAAAGACTCCTGGCAAAGGAAGCGCCCGGGAGAGCTGAAATTCAGCCTAAGCCCACGTGCCCAGCCTGCCCCCTGAAAGGGTGCCTGCTCGCAATTCCCACAGACAGCAAGAGCTACAGCAGCTCTGTCACGGAGAGCTGAGTTCCAGTCCTCGTACTGTGTGACACTGGAGAAGTTGTTGCGTCTCTCTGGGCTTCAGTTTCTCCATCTCTAAATGGAGGAGTACACTGCACTGGATGTATTCTAAATTGGTTCCCCAACTCAAACATGTCTTGCACTTGATGTCACACAGTCAAGGTGACCACTGAGATTTCTGAGCAAACCCTTGCAACTTAAAGATGTGCCAAGATGCTTCAGGACCAAGGAAACCAGGCATGTTCCTCCTTCCCTTTCTCTCTCTTCCTCCCTTCCCTGATTTATTCATTCATGCAATAAACATTTACTGAGAGCTTAATTTATGCCAGGCATGTGCTAAGATCCTGGGACATGGGAATTATTGAAAGGAATAGTCAGCAGGCTGCTGGTACCTGGTGTTTGTGCCTCTGCAGTGAGCAAGCTCAGGCACACCACTGAGTCAGAGGACAGTCCTTGCCTCAGGGAGCTCTGGTCTGGGGTAGGGTGGGGGCTATCAACAAACACAGGCAAAGACGGCCAGATTTAGAAACTCCATGATAAGGGATGTGCAGGGGCCACTGTATGGTGCTAAATCCAGCAGGGGCACCAGGAACCTTCCACAGGGAAGGTGCAGCTCAGCCACTAACAGGAAAGTCTCCAAGCAAAGGAGGAAGGGTCTTTGAGAGGGGACTGGCATCCACACAGCCCTGACCCAACAAGACAGTCTGGCCACAAGGGAAACCACGAGGGTAGTGTGCTCAGGCAAAAGCCCTGAAAGTCATGTGGCACTGGGAATTATCCTGGGGACCGTGTGGAGCCACTGAAGTTGACTGCTTCTTAAAAAACTCACATCTGAAAGACAACAGGTGTCGATAACCAAGTGGAGAAAGGGACCCTTGAACACTGCTGCAGGGATGTCGATGAGCAGAGGCGTCACGCAAACCAGCACCAATGTCCCGAAAATTAAAAACACACAAAACAAGAGAAGGTCCACCAAGTCCCACTTGCCCCCTTCAGGTACACATCCGAAGGAACTGAAGTCAGCTTGCTGAAGAGACAGCTGTGTACCACTCACAACTGCCAAGGTCTGGGATCAACCAGGTGTTATGGTTTAGGTGTGAGGCATCCCCCAAAAGCTCATGAGTGAGACAATGCGAGAAGGTTTGGAGGAGAATGATTGGTTTGTAAGAGCCTTAATCATCAGTGAATCAATCCCCTGATGGGGATTAGCTGAGTGGTAACCAACGATGAGTAGGGTGTGGCTAGAGGAGGTGGGTAATAGGGGATGTGCCTTTGAGGTCTATTTTGAATCTGGCAAGTGGAGTCTCTCTGCTTTCTGATCATCATGTGAGCCACTTCCCTCTGCCACATGCTTCCACTATCCATGATGTTCAGCCTCCCCTCAAACCCTAAGGAATGGAACTTAGTCTGTGAACTGAGACTTTTGAAACTGTGAGCCCTCAAATAAACTTTTCTTCTCTAAAGTTGTTCTGGTCGGGTCTTTTAGTTACAGCAGTGAAAAAGCTGATTTAAACAGAAATTGGTACCAAGAAGTGGGGTTGTTGCTGTGGTTAACCTGACCATATAGTTCAGAAGCTTTTGGAGCTTTCTGGAATTGGTGGGAAGAATTTTGAGATGTTTAGCAATGCAAGCTGGAAATGCTTTAGATTGTTTCAAGTGGATTCTGGTGGGAGCTCAGAAGACCAGAATGCCAACAGGACCGGGGACAGTAAAGACAGGGCTCAAGAGGGTTTAGAGGAGTACTCTATTAGTAATTGGACGAGAGGCCATTTGGGTTATGTTCTGGCTGAAAAGTTGTATGCATTTTGTCTGTGTCCTGAGACTTTCTTTGAGGTTTATTTTTAAAGTGATGGACTTATTTATCTGGCAGAAGACATTTCTAGGCAGCATAGCATGCAGGCAGTGGCATGGGTATTGCTGGTGGCTTTTAGCCAACTTTATTGTGATAATCAGGAGCAGAAAGCAGAGCAGAAAGGTCTGAAAAACTTGGACTTGAAAGATGGAAGTAAAACTGGGGCTGAGGAAGTTGCAGTTGTTAAGACTTTACCACCACTAAAGAAATGCTAAAGACTTTGACCAGAGACAATAAGAAAGATGGCTTGAAGGCATCTTAGGAATTGACAAGATCATATCCATCTCAGACTCAAAGGAGTAAAAGTAAAAATTCTCTTGAGAAGAGATCAGTGGGGAATCCTTCTTTCACAAGGGGTCGAGGAAGTTTTTTCAGTGTGCTCAGCTACCCAGGTACTCAGAGGCTGCTGCAGCCATGGATTCTGGAGGCTTGGCTACTGCTGCAAATGGTAGCAAACCTTGGTGTCAACTACCAGTTCTGCAGTAATGCAGTATGCTAGAATTAGGGAGTCATGGAGACTTCCACTAAGATTTCAAAGGAAGGCCTGGGAGGCCAGGAAAAGGGCCCCAGGGTTGGAGTTCCTATGGGCAGCCCCTGAGAGGGCAATGCGTGATGTGTGGAGGAAGACAAAGCTGCTGTGGAGACTCACAGATTAAGAAATGCCAGTAACGTGTGACATCTACAAGGAAAGTTATATGAATTAAACAGAGACAAACCAACAGAAAGGGCACTGGGTTGCAACCAACAAGGCCACAGGGATGGAGTTACACAAGCCCTTTGGACAGAACATCATGATGCCATGTGCCCCAGATGCCCTATGTAGAGCTACAAGACTTGTTTGCCCAGCTGAATTTCAGTCTTGCTTTGGTCCCATCCCTTCTTTCTATTCCCCTGTTTTTCCTGAATGAAAATGTTTGCTCAGTACCTTGATACACTGGATACTTGTAAATTGCTTTTGATTTTTATGGGAGCTGATGATGTGAGCTTGTCCTGAGTCTCAGAGGAGACTTTGGACTTGAACTTTTGGGTAATATTGGAGCTGTTAAGACTATTGGTATTCTTGGAAATGGACAAAATGTATTTTGCATTGTGAGATGCTCATGAGCTTTTGGTGCTGAGGGGTGGAATATTATAGTTTGCATGTGAGGTGTCCCCCAAAAGCTTGTGTGAGACAATACAAGGAGGTTTAGAGGAGAAATGATTGGATCATGATAGCCTTAACCCAATCAGTGAATTAATTTCCTGATGGATTGACTGAGTGGAAACTGAAGGCAGGTAAGGTTTGGCCAGAGGAGGTGGGAGTGGGGGGTGAGCCATTGGGGATTATATTTTGCATCTGGAGAGTGGACTCTCTCTGCTTCCTGATCATCACGTAAGCTGCTTCCCTCCACCACACAATTCTGCTGTGGTGTTCTGCCTCACCTTGATCCCCGAGGGATGGAGCTCAGTATGTAGACTGATATCTCTGAAATCGTGAGCCACCAAATAAACTTTTCTTCCTCTACAATTATTGTGGTCAGGTGTTTTAGTCACAGCAGCAAAAAAATCTGACTAAAACGCTAAGTGTCCAAGATGGTGGATGGATAAAGATGCACAACAGACACATAACAGAATGATATTCAGCCGTGACAAAGAAGGAAATCCTGCCATTTGGGACAGCATGGATGGAACCAGAGGTCATCATGTTAAATGAAATAAACCAGGCACAGAAAGACAAGACCACACGACCACACTCCAGGTGACCTTGCAGCAGCACAGAGAACAGCAGCTGCCAGGGACTGGGGGAATATGGGGAGATTTTGGTCAAAGGACACAAAACCTCAGTTAGACAGGAGCAATCAATTCTGGAGGTCTACTGCACAGCGTGGGACCTTGGTGGATAATGTGTTATGTACTAGAGAATTTCCAAGAGGATAGATCCTGAGTGCTGAGCATGTGAGGTGATGGATGTGGGAATCAGGTTTTCTACTGGAGCTAGAGAGGGCAAGAAGCCCCCAAATCCTGATTGCTTAGATGGACCCAAGGTCCGTGATGCTGTATGAAGGAACACTTCCCTGCCAACACTTTGGAGTTAGCCTGGAAGACCTCCAAATCTGTAAGATCATACATTTGTGTTCTCTAAAGCCACCAAGTGTGTGGGTCGTGTTGTAGTAGCAAAACAAAACTAATACATGCTCCTGTGCTGCAGACCCACCTTGGCCTCAGAGTTTGCTGTCCTCAGAGGCCTGACCACACAAGTTTTCTAAATTACCAGTAGGCACCAGGTCAACATGCTCCACCTTAAATGGAATACTCTGGAGGCACTGACAGGGAATGGTAGAAGTAGTCATGGCTCAAGAGAGCCCTTACCTGGCCAGCACGACTCCAAGTACCTGTCACACGACCTCTCATTTCATCTTCAAAACAACCTTTTAATTGCCTCCATTTACTCACAGGGCAAACTGGGACACTTGAATGACCGGCCCAGGTGAGACGGCTACTGAGCGGTGGGGCCTGGCTCTCCACATTTTATTGATTAAGAAAAAAAAGGAATGTAGAATATAACACATATTACAGTTCCATTTATGTTAAAACTATATATACAGTGTCTATACATATGCAAATAGTATATGTATAATTCAAAACTTTTGTATCTACATATATAAATAGGGAAACTCTAGAAAGTCAAATTCCAAATTATCACTTTTTATTTTAGACACTTCCACGTTGTTTCAATGAGCAAGTACAAATGTGGAAACCTAGATCTACAGAAAGCATTTGCCACGCTTGGAGACGGGGACACACCTGCCCTCGAGGCCTCCTGGGGACACCGACAGGGCTCTTCCTCAGGGCACCAGCCAACGGAGGAAAACGCTCTCTGCCCTCCGGAGGGCACTGCCACGAACAACAGGAGCCCAACAGCCATGCTGCCCGGTGGACGTGGCACTCACCCCCACAGTGACCGGCCCCGGGCTCGCTCCCAGCCCTCTGCATGCCCCTCCTGTCCCTTCCACGGTCAGGCAGTTAGAACTGCCGTGGTGAAGTCCACAGGGGCGATGCGGGAAACCCCTGGGGACCCAGGTCAGGTGAGGAAAGCGAGACAGAACAGTGAACGTGCTTGGATTCTGTGGGGTCAACGTGGGGTTCACAGCAACCATGGGGAGGGACGATGCCCTCTGGACAGAAGGGTCACATGGCAGCACAGAAGAATGCGAGGGGTCTTCCCCCAAGGAAAACTACATGAAAGTGCAATCGGTCACAAAGGAGTGTGCTGGGCCCCCTCCTGTCAGCAGCAGGGACCCTGCAGAGGCGGAGCAGTCAGGCTGGGCCGAGGGTGTGCGGGTGGGCACACCGCTCAGCAGATCAACCTGGCAGGAGGGTCACGACCTTGAAGATGTGAAAACCTCTGACTTTGCGATTTCCACTTCTAGAAATCCGAGAAAATAATTAGAAATGCAAATAAATGCTTACAAATGAAGATGTTCACCATAATACAATTTATAACAGAACCAAGAGAAAACTTAAACGGCCAACAAAAAGAGAGTAGCTGAGCAAATTTGCCACTACGTTCCACATTAGGCTCATTAGCAGCTGCCGACGCAGAGCCCAGCTGCTCATAAAACTCAAGGGAGAAGAGAAAGACCCCAAAGAGCAAGGCTGGAACCAGGCAGGGAAACGCCCTGGAGAGGCGCAGGCCAGGAAGACAGGGGCCCCACCTCGGGAACTGCAGCGGAGGCAGAACAAGCACACGCTGCTTTTCTTCTCCCGGTTTCCTAATGGCGGAAGTGTTGGAGGTGACGACGCCTTTGTGAGAACACATAGCACACTACACACTCCTCGAAGCCCCTCCACCTGGGCTGACCCCCAGGCTGGCGGCTGTCCCCTGCCTGCTCCTCACCTCCTGCTGGTGCAGTGCACCTCCCCTCGACCCTGGACCCCGCTGAGCATCCACACTGCAGGGTCAGGAGTGCAACCCTGCAGAGGAAGCCAAGTGGGTGACCCACACTTCACAGAGCTCAGGGGCTTATAGAAGAACCAGACAGACAACCAACGTCCCACAACCCAAGAACAGGAAAATGTGCCCCCAGGGAGGCCCAGGTGCACAGCTTTGGAGGAAGAAAGCAGTTCTGATGGGGAAATGGGGAAGGTAATTATTGACCTGGGGCAAGAAGGAGGATAGCATTTGACAGGCAGAGAAAAAGGCCACTCCTGACAGAGGAATAGCTCAAGCAAAGGCCCAGCGGCGTGGCAGTGGCAGGGCCAGCAGCCAGGATGACAGGTACCCAGATGGGTCATGGCAGAGAAAGAAAAGTGAGGTGAGACCCGCAAGGGCCTTGCCTGACAATCCACGGAAACTGGGCCTAGGGAAAGCCTGTCCTCTGTCCAGGTGGCAGAGCACATTTCATGACTGGAGTCACGGCAGATGAGGATAAAGAGATTTCAGTCCCACGTGACCCCTGGATCCACCAAGGAACCAGGGATTCCAAAGCCCAGTTCTGGGGCTTTAACTGACCTTTGTCCTGCACCAGCACCTCCAGCTCCTCCCGAATACCATCGTACCAGCTTGTGATGTCCACGTGGAGGGAGTAGTCGCAGCAGGACTTGGTGTCAGCTGCTTCATGCCACTTCTCAAAGGAAGTCAGCAGGCTGGACCCAGGTTCAGGAACAACATGGTCAACTGGGACAGAGAAAAACGTGTCATGATGCTTAGGACCACGTTCTTCCACCGCATCACCACCCCACCCCATCCCATCAGCTCACACCATCCCCGTCACCATGACGACCAGCACCTTCATCACCATGACCACCACCCCATCCCATCAGCCTCACACCATCCCTGTCTCCATGACAACCAGCACCTCCATCACCATGACCACCACCCCATCCCATCAGCCTCGCTCATCCCTGTCACCATGACAACCAGCACCTCCATCACCATCACCACCACCCCATCCCATCAGCTCACACCATCCCTGTCACCATGACAACCATCACTTCCATCACCATGACCACCACCCCATCCCATCAGCCTCACACCATCCCTGTCACCATGACAACCATCACCTCCATCACCATCACCACCACCCCATCCCATCAGCTTCACTCATCCCTGTCACCATGACAACCATCACCTCCATCACCATCACCACCACCCCATCCCATCAGCCTCGCACCATCCCTGTCACCATGACGACCATCACCTCCATCACTATCACCACCACCCCATCCCATCAGCCTTGCTCATCCCTGTCACCATGACGACCAACACCTCCATCACCATGACCACCACTCCATCCCATCAGCCTCGCTCATCCCTGTCTCCATGGCTACCACTGCTGTCATCGTCGCCCTCCTGTCCTCACGATCTCTCCGATGCTCTCCACCTCAACACAGCAGCAGGAAGCGTTATAAATACCTCTTTTAACTCTCATGACCACTCCAAGGAGTGAAGAGTAATAACCCCATTTGGGGCCTGGCACTGTGGCGCACGCCTGTAATCCCAGCAACGTGGGAGGCTGAGGCAGGAGGATCGCAAGTTTGAGACCAGCCTCAGCAACTTAGCAAGACCCTGTCTCAAAATAAGAAAAACCACAAAAGGGCTGGGGATGCAGCTCCGTGGCGAAGCACCCCGGGTTCAATCCTGGCATCAGGAAGAGAAGAGAGAGGAGAGGAGAGGGAGGGGAAAGGGAAGGGAGAGGAGAGGAGAGGAGAGGAGAGGAGAGGAGAGGAGAGGAGAGGAGAGGAGAGGAGAGGAGAGGAGAGGAGGGAGAGGAGAGGAGGGAGAGGAAGACCAACTAGAGAGAGGAGGCAGGAAGACCGCCTCGGGGACCTGCCAGGCAGTCTGCGCTCTCACACGGTGCCCAGGGCTGGCCTTGGCCCAGAACGCCAAGGTGGAAAGGACTTTAGAAGCGACTCTGTCATCTCTGTTTTTGTTTTTTTTTTTTTTAGTTGCTGGTGGACCTTAATTTTTATCTTATTTACACGCAGAGGTGAGAGGGGACCCAGGCCTCACACACGCTGGACGCGTACTCTACCGCTGAGCCACGGGCCCGGCCAGTCACCTCTTTCTCAAGCACAATCTGAGACGTAAAATAGCTCAAAAGGCCTGTCTTCAACCTCCACGGACCGTGCCTGTTGCTGGGGAGACCCCTGCTTCCTGCACCCCTCACGGCCAGACGTCAGGAAGACGTCCCCAGAGAGCAGCCTCTGCAGACAGGCCTTGGCGCTGGGGCCTGCTGGACACTGTGGTCCTGTCTGCTAGCCCTTGGGCGCCCAGCACCATCCCGTCTCTCTGACTCGCTCTGTCTCCCAGGTCAGCTCGTCTGGTCTCTGGGTTTCTCCTCAGTCCCCACAGGCTCCAGGTCCACCTGCGCCTTCGCTGTCACACCGAGTGGCCCCAGGGCCCCTCTCCACGCCTGGCTCATGCAGACACTGCCTCGAGCTGCCGAACGGCCCAGCTGCGCCCTGACCTCCCTCACAGGGCTACTCCAAGGTGCCGCAAAATCGCATGTCCCAAGCCTCCTGCAGTGCCCCCGCCCGCTGCAGGGGACACAGGAGTGCAGCACCTCTTGGTCCTACAGACGCACGTGAAGACTCGCCCCGCCGCTCCCCTCCCTCACATCCCCATGTCCAACATCCTGATACTGCTGACGCCCCGCACGTGCCCCTGGACCTGCCCTCTGCCGTCCACCGCCACAGCCAGGCCACCCTGCTGCCAGCAGAAACACTGCAGGAGCCTCCCACCTGCTCAACCGCGTGGACCACGCCCCCCCTGAGCCCTTCCAGAGCCACCAGACAAGAACACAGAATTCTCCCCTGCCTGCTGAGGCCCAACACTGCCCCGCTCCTGTCCCCACAGCCCACCGCAGTCCCGTCCCTCGGTCTCTGCACCCAGCCTGGTCACGGGCCTTCCTCTGTCTCTCCACTGTGACTCTGCGTGAGCCGCTCCTCCTCCCGGCTTCTGCTCTGCTCCTGCCTCCTCCACCTGACTCCAGTCCATCCCTCAGCTCCCCAAGGGACGGGGCCTCTTCAGGGAAGCCTTCTCTGAGCCCCGTCCCCCATTCTCAGCACTGTGTCCCTTTCTTTTGCAGCCGAGTCACAGCTTACAGTCACATGGGCCTGGGCATGGGCATGGGTGACGAGGAAAGAGCAAGGGGAGCCCCGGGGGCCCAGCCCCTCACGCAGGACTCCGCACCCTGTACTGTGGGATCTCACTAGGTCTCCCCAGCACCCTCGGGGGCTCAGTCACCAGGCCGGCACTGCAGGCCAGGCAGCCAGGGCTCAGGCCCAGGGCAGGCCCACACTCCTGCAGCCCAAGGGCAACAAGTTCAAGCCTGTCGGGGCCAAGCCCTGGCTCCTCCCACTGTCCCCCAGCAGGTCAGATGCTGGAAAGGTTCAGGACTTTGCCTTTGCATTGAGCCAGAACTCTTGGCTCAGGGCTTGGGGTGTCTGGACCAGCCACAGAGGGGGCTGCCAAAGGGCCACCTGGGAGGGTGGAGACAGGCTGGGGCCAGCCAGTTCAGACCAGCACAGCGTGACAGGTCAAAGAGCATTTATAATCAGCTGTTACCTGCTTAATTAAAACCATTTACTGAGGTGGAATCCCAGTAAAGCAACTATTCAAGCAACACAAAGCCAAACGGCAGCAGAGAAGTCCAGCTGCCCCGCCAGGCCACGCACTGGGGCAGTGCCATCTGCCCCCGTGGCCCCATGCCCCACCGTGGGTTCACTGCAAGCAGAGTGCTCCCAGGGACTCTGAGCTTGGCCAGGTGGCTTTCGCCAGTCACAGGACATGGTGGAACTGGGGTGTAAGTGAAGAGATGAAGCGGCAGAGGGCCAATCTCTCAGACCCTCCCGCACACCAGCATGCCCTGAGGAGGGCAGGGCTTTGCCAGGCTGGGGCCAGGAGACCCCGAGTCCAACTGCAGGCCAAAGCCGCGTCACCCCGGGGCCACCCACTGCCACACACGCTGAAAGCAAGGGCTGCTTGAGATTCGGGGGCTGCTACGATCTGGAGTTGACTTGCCTATGTCCCCAAGGGTTCCTGGGTTGAAAGCTTGGCCTCAGGGTGGCCATGCTGGGAGGGGGCAGGACCTTTAAAAGGCGGGGACTGGCAGAAGGTAAGCAGGCCACTGGGGGCACTGATTCAGAAGGAACTGACGCTGGCCTCTCAGGAGTTCACTGTCCTGAGAGAGTGACCTACAACAAGAGAGCCACACTGGCCCCTCCCTGCTCTCTCCAGCGTCCTGTCCTGTCTTGCCATGTGATCTGTCCCTCTCACACATTTTTATGCCAAGGTGCCACACACTATTTTGTGACTCAGACAGAGGGACCCTCGCCAGAGGCTGAATCAATCAAGAGGGCCACCCAATCTCAGACTTTCAGCCTCCCAAACTGTGATCTAAATAAGCCTCTTTTCTTTATAAAGTACCTAACCTCAGGTATATTGCTACGGTAATGGAAAACAAATATTTAACAGGAGAGTGTTTGTTATGTAGCATTATCACAGCATTATTTACACCAATACTGAATAATACATCTACTTCCTAGCTATGTAACCTTGGGCAAATTACCTCAACTCTCTGAGCCTTTATCCTCTATCATAATAACATCCCACATCATGGTTTCCAAAACTGTAACCATCTTCACACTTCAGGATGTCTTTCCTTACCTTCCTGTAATCCATATCATTCTTTACATAATACTTTCAAATTTGTTCAGTTTCTAATAATCTAAATGCTAACTTCAACCTCAGCCTAGGCAATAATAACCAGAAAGTGCTAGTAATTTTACTTCAATACACACTAAAATGAGTTTTGAAAGTTTTAATGTCTGTATCGCTTTGAAAAACACTGAGCCTCACGGGAGGATCCCAGTGAGAGGGAAATTAAAGGACACCTGAGCTCAGTGCCCAGTCTGTACTGGGCACCCGGTGCTGCTCTGCCCATGGTGATGGAGAACTCACAGCCAGGCTCCAGAGGCAGGGGCCCGCGACTCACTGATCATGGTGGTCCCGCCCGCCAGCGCTGCTCTGGTGCCCTGGAAGAAGTCATCGGCCGCGGTCATTCCCTGGCAGGGCTTCTGCAGGTACGTGTTGACGTCGATCCCTCCTGGAATGACCATCCGCCCATTGGCCTCTATGGTCTTCACTCCACCAGGAACAATTAAATTCTCTCCTATTTGCCTGGAGACAAACAATAAAAGGGACTTCGGTTCTTAAAAGCAAAATGGGCCATCAGCTCAGCAGCTTCAGTCCCATAAGTAAACCAGGCTGAAAAGGCACCAGCTGGGTGGAGGGCACTCAGGCGGGGCCTGCCTCCAGGGCTCACACTCGACTGTCAGCACACTGCTGGACCAGCAGGGCAGAGGGCCGAGAGCACAGGCGAGCTGATTCACCTGGCCTGTTATCCAGGAAGGCTTCTCCAGGGCTCATGGCAGGACTGGATCCAACGGAGGCAAGAGCAGCCTATCCACCACGTGATGTGGGGCCACCTGAACAGCCAGTCTTTCTAGGGTACTTGAAAGCTTCTGGCAAGGAGGATGCAGACTGGAGCATCAACCCAGCAAGGCTGTGGAAAGTCCCCTTTGCTAGCTTTCAGGGACACTGATGTGGACTGAATTGCGCCCCCCCAAATTCATACGAAGTCCTAACCCCAGCAACTCAGAAAGTCACCGTATTGGAGACTTCGCAGAGTGCTTAAGGTAAAATGAGGTCATTCGGGTGAGCCCTAATCCAATCCGTCTGGGGTCCACAGGAGAGCAGGACACAGACACACGGAGAGGACCACATAAGGACACAGGAGAGGTGACATCTGCAGGCCAAGGAGAGAGGCCTTAGGAGGAGCCAGCCCTGCCCGCACCTGATCTCGGACTTGCAGACTCTCATTTACTCATGAGAAATAAATTTCTGACGTTGGGGCCGCCCAGCCTAGGCGCCGTGTGACAGGAGCCTGAGCAGGCGTGTGCAGAAGGGCGCCTGGCTTCGTGTTCCAGCAGAACTGCACGAGGCTGGCCTCGGAAAGCTACTCGAGCCCTCGAGGCACACCACCACGAGGGGCTGGGACAGGGGCTCAGGGTTCCAGACAGGTTGACATCACTTCTCCCTGCTGTGCCCTGAAATTTCCTCCAGGAGGGGGGGAAGTCCCAGACAAGCCCAGGAGGCAGATGGACTTCAGCAATCAGCAGGCTGGCCCCTGTGAGCCACGCGGGGACCTACCTGATGTCTAGTGAGTGACGCCTGTTCTATTTGTTGGAACCAGAGTAAGGAAATGTCAGGGCACCAGCAGAGTCTGAGCCAGAACCAGGACAGGGACCCCATGGCTTCCGCAGCCACCCCTTGGCTGAGATCTAAGATCTGAGCTCAAATAATTTTTATTTGCAAATTTGAAAATTCAGTTATTCTGAACTCCTGGGATTAGGCAGTCACATAAAAATACCAGTAAAAAGGCTTAAGAAAATATTGCTTCAGTGACCAAAGTGTCAGGCCCCAAACAGAATCCACCCCACAGGGGACAGGAGCAGAAGTCCTGGCCCTGCCGAAGCCCTGAGCAAGGCTGGTCCAGGCCAGGGGGACAGAGTAGGGGCTCCAGCTGTGGCTCCCCTGCAGAGCTGGGCACATCGTGGCCTCTCCAAGCTGGAAAGAGTCCAGCAAAGCACAGTGCCGGGCTCAAGGGGAGGACCAAGAAAATGACCGCACTTGTTACTATCAGTCCCACCACAGCTGCTGCTGCCACGCCCTCTGACCACCAGCCCTTCTCCTGACCAACTGCAAGCCTGAGTTCATGGAAACTCTGTTCTTCCAGATCCTTCTGCCACCCTTCTCCAAACATGTGGGCTGGTGCCAGGAGCTGAAGGGAAGGGGCTCTGGGGGACACTGACCCTTATAAAGAACAGCCACCCTTTCTGGAGGCCTGCTGGAGAGATGAGCTTCCTCTGAGCATGCACAGATTGACGCAGCTGGAGCCCCCAACCGCCTTGTGAAGAAGACAGCTAGTGTCCTGCATGCTAACCCCAGCAAAGGCACAGGACCCTCAGTCAGACAGGAGGGGCTGCAGGCCTGAGGCCCGTCCTACACACCACTGTGGTAGAGACAGCCCAATGTGAATGGAGCCTGTGACTCTGCCACCATGCCAGGGTCTCTGTGAGGGGCCAAGTCACACCTCCACCAACCTCTCCAGTCTCCCAGCAACAGCCCTATAAGGAGGGAGGTCCCACTATGCAAAATGAGGACTCAGACCTGAGACAGGCAACTGGACTGGTTCAAGGTCACACAGCAAGTCCAGGGTGAGCCTGGGACACCCCGAGTCTAACAGCAGAACCTGCCCACCAGGCTGACTGCCTCACTGATACAGGAGCAGCAGATCCCCTCAGACTGGGACTGAACTAAAGGGGACCCCCATGGATCAGGAGGAAGACTCAATCCATGGCCCATACCAGGATCAAGCCCGGAAGGGGAGGAGAGGACAGGAAGCTCAGCTGGCCTCAGACATCCTGCCCAACTCCACTGTGGCCGGAGGAAACCCTGCGAGACCAGCATCTGAATCACCGTGCTCAGTGACCCAGGCGCAATCCTCAATGAATCACAGCTGAATGCATCCTAACAGCTGAACAGCTCCTAGAAACTCGGCCAACAGTCACAGAATGGAAGGACTCTCACGATTTACAAAGTAAAGAAAAACTGAGCCTCTGCGTGCCAGGTGGTCCCTGGGTCAGCATAGGCGGTGCCCGCCCCACTCAGCCAGTAGGATGCATGCTGGAAAGGACCCCCCGAAGTGCAAGGCACTCAGTCAGGGTCCCCTGCTCCACCTTACAGGGCAGGAAGGGGGATGCCAAAGCTCAGATGCCCTGACATCGAGGCACAAACAAAATGGGGTTCTGAGTCAGAGGGGTTGATGGTACTGAATTCAGAGAGCTGCCTGTCTCTGCCGCAGCCCAGCAAGCCAAAGTTCTAAGGCTACAGGGGTTCCTACATACAGCAAGCACTCAAGAAATGCAGCTCAGTCCATGACCACTGGCTCAGGACCACAGGTCCCCAGAAGGACAGAAGCAGAAGTGACCAGTTCAAACTTCAAACACCAGGTGACCCGTGGGAATGGCAATCCCATGAGCAGTTGCCCTGGAGGCCCGAGGATCCTCCCAGAGCTGCTTCCTCTGGATCTAAGCAGCTCATGCCCTGGGCTCAGCTGACCCACCGCATGGCTGCGTCGGGGCTCAAAACCGTGCCCTCAGCTGGACCTGCGGGGTCCGGACACCTCGCGCTTTTCCTTGTCCGCACTCTGGGGTACCTACTCTGAACCAGGTCATGCTCCAGGGAGTGCAGGTCACACTTCCCTGGCCGAGGGACAGACACCCTGTGAGGGAGACAGATGGCAGCTCATGGGTCATAGGGATGGAGGAATGCAGCCAGGCCACCTCGGGGCAGGGAAGGTGGCCTGAGGAGACATCACCAGGGGCTGGCAATGCAGGGACAGGCGTTCCAGGCAGGGGGCTGGTGGCTGCAGGGCTCCCGGGTGGAAGTGGCCTGGCCGTGCCCACCATGGTGGCAGGAGTGCGCGAGGAGGGAGGAGGAGGGAAGACAGCAGGAAGGAGGCTGCTGTCCAGGACCAGAGTTGGGCAGGCGGACAGGGAGCAGGGGCTCTGACTCTTGATGGGCACTGTGCACCCAATACCCCAGCCTCCCCATCGCCGGCATCAGAGAATGGGCCCCAGGCTGGCTTGTTACCAAGGCCACTCCTGTCTGACCTCCCCTTGCCCACAGTCCCCTGGGCTTTCCTTCCTGCATCAATAGCCCAAGCTGGCCCTGAGACAGTCTCCTCTGCCCTCCCAGAAGCCCAGGGAGGAGGCCAGGCAGCCATGAACCCAGGCCACAGCCCCCCATCACCAGCTAGTAAAACGTGAGAGGCCACAGAGAAACCACTGCCTGGTGTTAAGGACTGAACTGTCCCCAATTCCATGCCAAGGTCCCAACCCCCCAAAGTGACTGTATTTGGAGATGAGGTCTTTAAGGAGGTAATTAAGCTTAAATGGGTCACCAGAGTGCATCCCTAACCCAACAGAACCAACCAGTATCCTTATAAGAGGGATGCCTGTGTATCACCGAGAAAGGCCGTCTGAGGACACAGTGGGAAAGGGGCCACCTGCCAGCCCCAGAGTGAGGCCTCAGGAGGAACCAGCCTTGCGAGCACTTAACCCAGGACTCCAGGCTCCAGAACAGTGAGAGATGAATTTCTGTTGTTTGAATCACCTGGCCTGCATCACTGTGGTACAGTATTCTCAAGGGGGCTCCGACCCTGGGTCATCGTCAGGCTGAAGACAAGAGCCCAGGGGAGTAAGTAGGAAAACGGCAGAGCCAGGACTCTGTTCTGTGAGACCGGCCAGGGCTCCTGTGGAGGCCCACAGTCCTCATTTCTCCTCTGATCCCCTCAACCCAAGCCCAGAGACTGAGGTGACTAGAGACCCCTGTGCACTCAGTCAGAGGCTCTTGGTGGAAGGCTGTCCCTAGTCCACCCTGAAATAGGACTCAGCTGCTTAACCCCACTGGCCTCTCCCATCCCTAACAGTGAACCACCACATCTGCATTTCACAGCTGGGCACCCCAAGGAGCAGCAAGCCCAGGACAACAGGGACCCCCCTCCCCAGCACACCGGCACAGTTTGACCTCCCCAGTCTGGAGCCCCGAAATACAGGAACACAGCACAGCCACCCTGGGCAGAAGGCCAGCAGGGCCTGGAAGGGTCCACCCACTTTATGAGCCCATCTTCCAAGTAGACATCAGCGTAAAAGGACTGGTCCTCGTTGACGATCCGTCCACCTTTGATGAGGAGTCGGTCACTCTGGAAAGCAAAGCAAAGTTTTAAGTGTCACTGGGGGAAAGTCAGGGAATGGGTTTCTTTCAACTTTTAATATAAAAGCTCTCAATGTCTTCAAGGGCAAAGGAAGGG
The DNA here is from genome assembly GCF_902686455.1 of Sciurus vulgaris. Lineage (NCBI taxonomy): Eukaryota > Metazoa > Chordata > Mammalia > Rodentia > Sciuridae > Sciurus > Sciurus vulgaris. The sequence continues at coordinate 141,484,166 of NC_136469.1, forward strand.
CACTGAAAAAGCCCCCAGGCCACCCCACGTCAACCCCCCTCCACCCTCGCCCCCCTCGGGATGTCTGCATTTCCCCTGGAAGCACTTTAGAACAAGCCCCAAACAGGATCCTTCCACCTGCAGACACCTAGTACCCGTCTCCAACCACGAAGGTCTCCTCGGCAACCCTGGCCACAGTCCCCACCCCAGCCAGCCCGATGACCCCCTTCCTTCCTCTCAGCCCAGGATGGACCTCGTTCGGTTTACTGGATTGTCTCAGAAGTCTTTCTGCAGCTGGCTGCTGTCCTCAGGTGTGCACCAAGTCCCCGCAGCACACCTGCCCTGTGGTCTCTGCAGTCTCCTCCCGTGTGAATGTCACCCGCTAGCTGAACACACAGAATCACTTGTAGGACAGGAATTTCTTAAGGCGTTTCTGAACAGGGCCATGGTCACCTTGGAGAAACCGTGAGGGTGATGGAAAGACGGCGCCAAGCTGCCCCGCACCAGTGCCACTGGCGTACTGCCCTCTTTGTTTCCCTGTCTTTCCCACAGTGACTCTAGGACCCCCACCCGCCCACGCACCTGGGCGTTGACCAGGTCCTGGCTGACCGTCTCAGCTCCTGGCCTAGCGCCAAGCCCTGAGGAGCCAAGGAAAGCAGGAAGGGCTGGAGTCTGCTCCCCGGGGTGGCAGAGGAGGGCCATGGGATGAGAGGTGGCTCAGGAGGGAAGAGCAGGAATGGGAGGGGCTGTCAAGGGTGACAGGGAGGCAGGCAGGGCGAGCTAAAAGCTACTAAATAAGACAGGCTGGACCAAACAAAGGGAAGGCGTCCAGGAAGAGCGAACATCAGGTGTTCTTGGAGTGACACGCAAGGCCAGAGGCAGCAAGTCCAAGGCCAGAAAAGAACAGAGCTGCATCCTTTACACGTTTCACCATAAACACATCCCAAGGTAGGGCATGTTCTTCAGGACGGCGATTTCTAAATGTCTGCAGAAACCACGCCTCATGGCCACGTGGCCATTTGTTTGTTTATTCCCCCACCACTTGACCCCTAAGCTCTTCGCTTTCACGGCGAGGCAGACAGCTGCACCGACCATCCTTGTGCACAACTTTTCCTGTGGTTAGGATGATGTGTCAGGCCAAATTCTCAGAAGCTGAACAACTGGGTCAAACAGCACGAGCCTTATTTATGGCCCTTGATAAACATGGCTGAATTGCTTTCCAATAGTATTGCCCAATTGCCAGGTGTGGGAACACCCAGTGTCTTTGCCTATCATTAACATTTATTAATTTCCATATTTTGGAGCTTAAATATTTTCCCCATGTGTTTATTTACTATTTTCATTATCTTCAAGTTGCTCCTAGGGCCCATCCCTTGTGTAGGGGGAGAGTCAGGAAATATTAAGAATTCAGTGCAACCACCTCTGACAGGGATGGGAGGTCCCCTCAGAAGCAGAGCTTGCCACAACACAACAAAGGGACACCTGGGGCTCCATCCACCAGGAGGGTCCCCAGCATACACCGTGAAAGGTAGCAGAGGATGCTCTGCAAGCCAGAGAAGAGTTCAAGCCAACCAAGCAACTGGGCAGCTTCCTGAGAAGAAGCGGCCTTGCAACCTGCAGCAGAACTCCCTGGCGGCTTCCTGCAGCAACATCACGTTTTCCTCAGTATGAAAGCCAAGGTCAGCAAGACCCCAGATAGCCTGCCCTCCCGCTGTCCCGGCCTGGCTCTGCTCAGTGTCGAGAGCGTCCCCTCAACCACCCCGTCTGAAACGCCATACCATGCTGCCCCGCAGCTGGTCCTGCACCCCAACCCACCTGGTCCACACAGCAGCCATCACAGTATTCTAGACATACCATATATTTACCCGTCTGGCTAAAATGTGGCTCTTCTCACTGGATTCCAAGCTTGCTGTGTTACCCACTGGCCGTGCAAGGCACAACCCCACAAGGGACCAATCCTGTGTGAATGCCAGTGGGTGGCACCACCCAGAGTTCTCTTCTCCCTGCAGATGCCCTTACGATGAAACTTAGCTGCACAAGGGAGGGCCTCTGACTGCTTCCTCACCACGGCATCCTCAAGACCTTGGACCCATCAGGCCAGATGGTGGGTGGGTGGATGGATGGAATGAGTAGGTGGATGGGTGGATGGATGGACATATGGACAGACGGATGGACAGACAGATGGAACTATTGAAGGATGGATGGGTGGATGGATGGATGGACTGTAGGCAGGAGGGATAGGTAGATGGCAGGCAAGATGGAGAAATAGGTAGGTGGATGGATGAACAAATGGACAGATGAATGAATGGATGGAGGAAAATATCAAGATAGATGAACAGCAGGATGGATGAATGGATACCTGAGCTGGTTCTTGGAAAATGAATGGGTAAAGATGGAGAGAAAAGACCTCGCAGCCACGAGCCAAGGAAGAGTGTGAAATGGCACATCCTGCTTCCCGGCAGGAGAGGCTCTGGAGAAAGCAGCTCCCAGAGCAGTCACTCCACGCCCAACAACCTGCCCTGTCTCCCTAACATGGAGCCAGCCAGGATTGTGCATCTACAAGGAAGACACCCACCAAGCACCCTGGAGGTTACCCAGGACCAAGGGAAAGGCAAGGCCTGGCTCTGCGTGTCCAGGAAGCACAGGCAGCTGGAGGCCAAGCTTCCCCAGCACAGAAAGCGGGATCACATGAGTCATCAGCAGTCAGAACAAAGTTTCTAACCCAGCCTCCTGCAGGCAGCACCTCCCTTGTCACATTTAATTGCAGGTTTCTCAGGCTCAGCCCAAAGGGGGTGTTTTGATGCACTGCATGCCAAAAGATCTGCCCCGCCTGCTCTGCACTCCAAGAGTCAGACAGTGGAGTCTGGTCCAAACCCACCCCCTGCTCAATTGCCCAGATACTGCATACCGAGACCACAAAGGGGTCCTATCTCTGGCTTCTCTCCAGAGACAGTACATTTCTGAAAAACTCATAATAAGGCAAGAATTGATACGACTTCCTCATTTTCTTTCTTAAAATTAGTCATCTCTTTGCCTTTTAATCAGCATTTTCAAAGATATGTTCTGCAGAACTCAAAGGCCTTTTGATAGGTACTACCCCAGAAAGGGGTCCCCAGTGCAGCAAGTTTAGAAAATCCCACACTGTTCACAAGCAGAGACAGTCCTCCTGTGGCTCCTCCAGGGCCCTTCCCGTGCAATGAACATGGGAAGAGGAACTGAGCCCTCGGCTTTTCCAAGCCTAGATCCTTCTGTGGTGTGGGAAATCTGATGGGATAAATCCCAGAGAAGGCGCCTGAGGAAACATTCTGTGAGAGTCACATTCTCTGCCTGCCTACCCCGAGTGGATTGTGGGGGGTGCTGATCTGACCTCCATGGAAATGTGGTTCCAGACTGGTGTAGCCTCTCACGGCAGCTCCTGGCCCCGGTTTCCTGACTCCCTGCCCACGTGTAGGCCACCAAGCCACACTGAGTCACAGTTATCACACAGATATTTTCATGCCCTGGAATTCATGACACCCCATAAGCAGATGGAATCTAGCAACATTCGGAGGTCAGATCCACCTTCTAAAGAATGTGTAAAATCTCAGAGAACTGCACACCAAACAGAGGGAATGTTACTATACACATACAAAGAGATAGATACATAATTTACAAATTTTATTTTAAACATAAAATTCACACATTTAACATTTTAAAAAGGGCTTGTGCCCCTTGACCCAGAAATCTAATGCTGTCAATCTGTCCCCAGGAAAATAGCCCTAAACAAGGTCAAAGATTTATACACAAAGATGTAATCCAGAATCAATTACAATGGTATAGCACATCACTACTACTCAATATGTTGTAGAAGTTGTAGGGGCAAACAAAAGACAATAAAATGACAGGAGAAAAAGCAAACTGCGAAACTCTCTACCTGGCAGTAACTCAGGGGGAAGTGGGTCTTTCTGGCAATAACTGACACCTCCCCAGCAGACCCAGGGGCCCCCTCCGTGGGGAAAGGATAGACAGACAGATAATACTTTGTTGCTTTTGAAGTTCCCTGAAATCCTGCCCCACTGACTGGAAACGTGCCAGGTGTGAAGCCTGCATGGTACAGGTGATGCTGGAAGGCCACCTCGTGAGGATCGCCTAGGCCTGGCGCTGGCCGGCAGTTGAGTGTCTCCTGCCAAGTGTCTTGTGGGTTGGAGGATGGCCCAGGCAAGCAAAGGCCTCTTCTCCAGACCTGCCATGTCTCCCACCAGCCCCAATGGGGAAAAGAGCTAATGTGGGCAGGGTGTCTATGCTCACTTCACTACATTAAATATTCTATCCAGCTACAATTAGGAAAATCAGCCTTTAAAGCATCAGCCGTTTGTAACCAACCAGCAGCAAAACACTCAACATTCAGCCCCTGCTGGGAGCGGGTGGTTCTCGATCACAAGGAAGCATCTGCATTGTTGTCCAGGCCAGCAAAGCACTCAAGTGTCCTGGGCTCCCCTCTCCCTCTCACACAGCAGGGATGGAACCTGTCCTCTGCACACAGGCCCAATGGTGGCCATCAGGAGATACACAAAATCCATTAAGGTCTGGGGATCCCCAGAAGAAAATAAGATGTGCTGTTCTTACCAAACAAACACTTATCCAAAAATCACTGGTTTAGCAACTTTGGCTATCTGGAAAATAGCAGAGAACCAAAGCTGTTATTACAGACTCAGAGAAAGACAGTGACTGTGTCATCCAGGAGGGGACTTTTGGCCTGAGTTCTAAAATATGAGCAGAAATTCATCAAGCTGGAAAAACAGAGAAAAAGAGAACACTCCAGCAAAATAAATAACACACGCAGTGTCCTAAGAGTCCAGGTGAGGTGCCCCGGGTGAGGAACAGGTGGGCCATGTGCTGTCCATGGTGCTGAAACACACTGGGCACTGGAACGGCGAGGGAGGCTGCTCCCAGCCCCCGAAACGGACGGCCCCTCTCCCTCCAGCCTCATGCAGCCCTGGAGCTCCTCAGTCTCAGCCTGCAGGCAAATCTGTACTCTTTACATCTCCACGAAACCCGAGTAACGATGACTTAGATGTTTCATCACAGTGGATACGTCAGGCCCCAGGGCCACCTTTCCAATCCCTAATGCTCCTCTCTCAGCCAGGAAGGTGGGGGACGGCATGCCCCACATCCTCTCCCCTATGATGTACCACTAAAGCTGACATGGAACCCGGGGTCAATGCATGGGCGTCCACACGGGGTCTGAGAGATCCCCCATTGTGGAGCAACTGCCAAGCTATCCGTGGGAAAGGAGGCAAGCAGGAATGTCCGCTAGTCAGAGTCTGCCTCACGCCACTGCCGCCTCCTGGGCTGCTTCCCTGGAGGTGTGGCAAAGACCACAGGCTGTAGGAAACAGAAGTGCAGTTGGTCCCCATGGACTGCCACCTTTGCTGCAAGTTCAGCTCCTTCCATGACAACGGCAGTCATGACAGCAGGACCTCAGGCCCTGTCCTGCCTGCAGAGGTTCAGGAAATACTCCCTGTGGATGGAGTGTCTGATTTTAAAATAACACGCTGTCCTTTGACCTCTGGGATGCGAAGGGTCTTCATTCGCCTGCAGGAGGGGGATACTAACTATACTGATGTGTGATATCTACGCTCCACCCACTGCTGTGTTTCCATGCTTCTGCTTCTTACCTCTCATCAAGAAGTCTGGACAGGAAAGTTTTGTCAGTAGGAGAGCCACACTGCCTGAGCCCGTGCTAGGCAACAATCCTGCAGCACGTGGTTCTCTCGCCCACTCACAAATCACATAGGAAGTGAGAGCGGGGTTACAAACAAGGAGGCTCAGAGAACTCTAGATGATGTGTCTCAGCCTCAGCTCCTCCCCTCTGAGGTGGAACGAGAAACACCACTATCCACCAAGCACAGACCTTGCCCAACACCACCTTCCTGGCAGGACGATTGTGAACGTGGTCACAGCAAGTCAGGAAGATAAGAGGGCTCTGAAGGCCTCAAAAGACTCTCAGACCCGTTCACTACTGACACTGGCCGGGGCCTGCCAGCCAGACCCTCCACCTTGCTACCCCACTGAACACTTGGTTAGCCAAGATGCAGCCGGCTGTGGCTCAGGACACGGTGTGAGGCCGGACAGCAGGGTTCTGAGCGGCCTGGCACCTCCCCACCCTGTACCGTGGGCAAGTTCACCTCTCTGTGCCTTCTTTCCCACCTATCGTGCAGAGGGTTATTTTGGAAATTAAATGAATTCATACATGAATAGCACTTAGAAGACCGCCTGATTTTTTAACAGCTTTGCATGCAGGGAGACAGGTCTCATTAAAAGGTACAGTTCTACTGTCATGCACAAGGAATAAAAACCAGTAAAAAAAAAAAAAAAAAAAAAAAAAAAATTCAAAAAAGGAAAGAAGAAATTACTGCTGACAAATAAAACCCTTTCTCTGTTAAAAATAAAAACTAAGACTAAACGAGATGGGAGCAGTGCTGTCACCTGCAGCTCCCTCGCCCCCTCACGTGCTGTCCGGATCCACTTTCTTTGCTGTAACAGAATGACTGAGGTGAGGTAATGAATAAACAAACTGAAGTGTATTTGGCTTGTGGCCGTGGAGGCTGGGAAGGCCAGAGCACAACGCTGACTCCTCACGAAGACCTTTGTGTTGTGTCCTCCTGTGGCAGAAGGCAGGGGGCAAGAGAGCTAGAGGGGCCAAGTCATTTCTATAGAAAGTCCACTCTGTGGTAACCAGCCCTGCCCCATGAGGACCACATTGGTGCCTCTGTGAGGTGGGCCCACGGTCTCCTCACCCGTCCTAGGCTCTGCTTCCTACTGTTGTGCCAGGGACCACGCTCCTGCTGCAAAACTGTGGGGACACGTCTGACCCACGGCATGCCTCAGTCTCCCTGAGCCGTACCTGCACAGCCCTGAGCTTGTGCCTGCACCACCCTGCAAGCATGGCCACCTGCCACACCCGCTCTGCCCCTGGACTTGCACCTCTCCATCCTGTGCAGCGTCTGACTCCCAGGCCACGGGTCGCTCTGTGGAGTCTCCTCCAGTCAGCGCTGGTGGTGTGGCGTCTTCTTCCAGCTCATGCTTACACGTTCCCCAGGGACTGCAGAACCTGTCTAGATGCCAAGATGGGCACTGGTCTCACGCAGCTTCTCAGCTGTGAGGCCTTGGGCTTTGGTTTCCTTATCTGTTAACGGAAGTAGCCAAAGTGACCAACAAGACCACAGGATCACTTGAAAAACAGGTAAAAGTGCTCCCTACACTGAACACTGTGACTCAACATTCTGTGCCACTTGCTCGAAGTTCAGGCATTTGAGGAAGCAGGAAGACATTTCCAATCATTAAAGTTTCATTTTTAAAGTTTTACTCTGAATACCTTCCAGGGCCTCCAGGAACGGCAGTGTGGAGGAGAGAACCCAAGGGCACGTGGAGGACACTCCATGCAGTGACCCAAGAACAGAGCTGCCCTCTGCAAGGCAGGCTGCTCATGAAGTGGTGATCTCCCCACCCCTGCAGGAAAGCCGGAGAGGGCATCTGGGGTCCCTGCAGGAGAAGCGGGCAGGGAGAAAGCAATGGACAATCTTCCCTGCCTCCTCAAATGCACAAACGGAATATCTGACACAACTTAAAAAGTTCCCCTCAGATCTGAGGTTACAGAAATGAGATAGCTGCTGAGATCTGATTTGGGATGAAGCCCTAAGGGTCTGTGAATGTGTCACAAACAGCATGTGGCAGCATGACCTGGGGACACGCATAGACTCCTCAAATGGCCGCAGTCTGCTCTATGCCGCTCTGCTTCAGATCACCAAGTCTTCGCACGGAATTGACCCCGAGTTGTGGCACCACGTCGTCGTGGTTGGCCAAGAGTCCGGGGAGGGGGCAGGGGAGCCGTGGCGATCCAGCTGGTGAGGAAAGCCGCTGGGGCGAGGTTTTCATTTCAGCATGAGCGAATCAGACCTGCCTCTGCCCACTGCCACGGCACTGCTGCAGAGGCCCCTTCTCTCATTCTTCAGGCTCCAAAAGCCCTTCCCGCCACCCTTGTCCCCGGATGGTGACGACTGCGAGGCTGAATCCCCTGGCAGGGCCTTGTGAAGGAAGGCCAGCGCAGGCACCGCTAACACCCTGGTGGCCAAAAGTGCAGCTTGTGACTGGCTTCACTCACCCATTCGCATGGCTCCATGTCCCTGTCATGAGTCACCAGTGTATAGGAGTGGCCCGGAAGGAACTCTGAGAACAGACCACGGCCCAGGCTTGCAAGCGATCACAGTCAAGCGGAGCTGACAGGCCTGAGAGACAACTGAGGCAGGAAGTCCGGTCTCCAGCCCCAGAGGAGCAGGCGCCATGGAGCACAGGTACAGCTGACACCAAGGCAGAGGCCCAGGGAGGGCAGCCAGGTCGGGGAGAAAGATGTCCGGGGCACAGGCCCAAGGCGGGAGAGTGGAGCTTCGCCTACCTGTCCACAGCCGAGGCACCTCCTCCACCAGCTTGCTTGTGTTCTAAGCCACCTTCTCTACGAGTGCCCCAGCTTCTACTTCCTCCCGCCACCAACACCAACCAATTCAGAGCTGTCTTCTCCCAGAACACAGTTGTCACCTGGCCACTGTGTCTCTCTAGTGCATTGCTTCTTAGCCTTTCTGTGTTCCAGGAATACTTTCAAACAGTATAAAATTCTGTAACATTGCTGAAAGGATTAAAGACCACACAGCACCAACCCTGCCGGCCACTCCCACCACGGTGTTCTGGGTCTCAAGGGGCCCTCGGCAGCTCCTGATGGTGCGGGCTGGCTCCTCAGCACCACAGTGCTGTCCGCGCCCGGACCTCCTCTCTTAAGTGCTGGAAGGTGCAGACCTTGGAAGGTTCCTCTCTGTAGTGGGAGCTTCCTGTTACTCACAGCAGGTAGACTGAGGGAGCGCCCCTCCACTTGTGAGCACTCCAGCCGCACCTGAGAGATGCTGCTAAAACTACCTGTGGTTGTCGCGACCCAAACTTCACAAGATGATCGAACTTTAGCAGCACATCTGCAGGGGATTTTTTCACTGTGCTCACAGCACATGGGCTGAGAAACACGGGCTGGTAGAATATCTTGCATCGTCCTCGCCTCTACAAGGCCTGTCATACAGCGGCCTATGATCTCCGCCTTTTCCCTTGCCCCTCAACCCTGTTCCAATCTGAATTCCCCCTTCCTGACCAGTTCAGGCTGGCGCCTGTCCCCAGTCGATTCTCAAGCCTCTTCCCCATCGCACCCCCGACTACCCGAGCACCAGGTGTCTGCATGGCCCAGAACTTCCACATTTCATCTTCTTACCTCCTCCAGACGGAGGTCTTCTCCCCGGCGACTTAGGGCTTGTTCATATGACTTGCTCCGATCAGTGGACTATGAGCAGATGACCATCAGGCCACCCTGAAGGCCCATCAGGTTGCTGCCAATCCCTGGGCTCTGCAACCTCTTCGGCCAGGTCTCAAAGTGAGGAGAAACAGGGCACAGGCTCACTGTGCACCAGCAGCCAGGGGGAAAGTCACAGCTACCCACAGCCCACGGGAGCATGAGCAAGATGTAGACACGTGTCATTGACATCTTGAAGCTGTGCGCCACAACACAAAGCTGACACAGTAGTAATAATAATAATGACCGCTCACCCACAAGGCAATCACTATGTTCAGCCACTAATCTAAGCAACTTACATATATTGTCAGTCATTTAATTTTCAGGGAAAAAAATCTATGGGTTATTAAATTTCCTCCTTTACAAACATAATTTGTTTAGAAAAAGAAATTGATGCAAACAGAGAATAGGTAAATTTCCCAATTACACAGCTAGTAAGTGGAGCAACCATGATCCAGACCCAGATAGTCCAACTTCAGAATCCACACTCTTACATTCTTCCTTTGTCACACCCTCCTCCCAGCTCAAGAACTTGCAGTGGCTCCCTATTACCCACAGAAGAAAGTCAAAATGCCCTATAACTTGGAACTAAATTAGTCATCTCTTTCACTTTAAAGAAATGGAATCCAAGGCCCAAGAAGATTTGCCCCAGACGAAATAACTCACTGGAGTCCGGGTCAGACTTAGAACCCATGTATTATGTCCACTGAGTAAACTCTACAGACTCCCAAAGCCCTGCAGAACCTTTTAAGCTCAACTTCTGATTTAGCTGTGTGAAGCTCCTCACTCTCTTTGGATCACGTTTGCCCCCAAGCCAGGCCTCATTCACCCGGTTCCCCCTGTGTATCCTGCTACCCCTACTCCCCAGCAATCAGCACCCACTCCGGCTCTGAGCCCAGTGAAGCTCCCCCATTGCTTTGCCAGTGCCGAGTCCTCTCTGCTCTAATTCCTCTTGACACCTGGGCTCTGGTTCGCTTTGCCCTCGGCCATTTTCAGCTTATTTCCTGTGTGTGCACTCTGTCCCTTGGATGGCAGGCTCTGTAAGGCACCTAGCACAGTTCAAAGAACACAGTGGACATGTGGTAAATTCCTGCTCTACCCAGACTCCAAATTTCCATTTCTCAGAGAGAAAGGAGATATGACAGGCAGACACTATGTGCCGAGCTTGCCCGTGTGCCATCTGCTAAGTGTCCCCTGGATTAAGGCTTGACCAAGCTCATTACAAGAAGCACATGCTTAGGGTTAAGGTGGTACAGTTGTAAAACGGAAGATGTCATAACTCAGAGTCACTTTTACGTCCCCTCTGAGATACTTTTTAACAATCTGCTGTAAACAAAATGATTTTCCCTGAACATAGCGCCATTTCTGTCTTCCCTATCACAAACTGGACATGACTGAGGGCATTTGCTTAATTATTGGCAAGTTTGTTCTCTACTCGTTCCGGACCCTTCATCCTGGTATTCCACTGCCATCTGATTTCACAACATGCGTGTCAAATCATGCAATGGCAGGCATCCCAAACCCTTTGTGTGAAAAGGCAGGGAATGACCACACACCTACAGGAGACGGTGGCACACTCAGGGCACAGCAGGCCCTGCAGGAATGCTGGCGTGTCTGCACTTTAGAATAACTGATTCAGCCCGGTGCCAGCTCTGCTTGATGGTCTTCCTATCTTCACTGTTTGACTGAATAGCAACTTTACACACACATTTATATAACAAAGATATAAACTCACGCTTACAGACACACACACCAGTGCACTGAGAGGCAGAGAAAGGGAGGGGGAACGCCTGCGTGTGACTTTCTCAGCGAGCCGAGCAGCACATCTACTCTCACTACTTGAATGTGAACCTGAGTGTCCACGATCCAGTGCAAGAACCTTGACATGCTACAAATGTCTTTGAACCTCAGTTTGCTCTTTGGGAAGCAATGATGATCCACCTGTGCCTTCCTCACAGCACTGTTTTGAGAACAGGTAATGGTGAAATTCATGCTGAAAGCTGGGTCCACAGCAAGAGCTCCCAGGACTGAAGGCACGAGCCCTTACTTTCACAACAGTCACCATAATCCCCGGGTGGAAACCCTGGACCCCCCCCCCACAGAAGACGGAGCAGGCCTCCCCCTTCGGTGCTTCTGTTTGGAGCCCAGAGCTTCTGCAGGGCCACAAAGCCAAGCGCCTTTGTTTGCTGAGAGCCACACCCAGGATGCTCTCCTTGCTTAATGCTCAGTGGGCATAGAAACAGCTTCAGCTAAGTTAATCCCCGGCTGTGCCATTTATTAAAATAAATAAATAAATAAATCCACTTATGAAACAGAGTTCATCAATATTTTAAGCAGTTCTTTGGTCCTTGGGGGCAGAAGCCAAGTGCCTGTGCCTTCCCCTCCTCCTCCTCTACAGGGGAGTCCATGCTACATCTGGGAGAGCCAAGTGCCAAGCCATCTCCCTCCCACTTGCCCTGGAGCCAGCAAGGGCCAGGCACAGACCAGATGCTTGCCATCAAATGACTGCGATGGAACAGGCTGGGGTACTGCACTTGGAAAGCCATAATGGCCTCTCAGGAAAGGTCCTGGTCCCTGTCACAACATGCACATTATCAACAAAAGACCCTCAGGCAGCGGAAGGGTCTTAAGAAGCCCCATGCAAGTCTATCCTCTCTGGTTTCTTTTCTCCTTAAAACCACAACTCTCTCTGGCTAGGGTTGAACACAAAAACAAAATTGTCAGCATCTCTCCTCCCCATGCTCCTGGGAGCCGTGTCCTCAGGCTGCTGGAACCAACCCTGAGGTTTACCTTTACACACAGGTTGACTGCTTTGCATGAAAACCAAAGTAGCAGGGGGTCAGCCAGCAGAGCCAAAGCCCCTCTTGGGTCAGGTGCACCTAATGCACCTAAGCACTTTGTTGGGGTCCCTGGGGACAGCCGAGGCTGCCCATGAGTCTTGCTGGAGGAGGAATGCACTTTGGATCAGAACACTGATGTGCAGAGAGGTGCCACAGCAGAAGGCCCACCCAGAGCCATCTGCTGCAAAAGCATGGGCAGTTTGAGCTCACAGCAGGGCGCCACACAGCTGAGCTGAACCACACAGAGGGGCAGCATTCCCACACACCTGCCTCAAGGACCATCTGTTAAGCTTCAGGTGTCTGAGGGGCAGAGGAACCCAGGGCTCCTGACTCCACCTCCATCGCCTGCCTCTGTCCTCCTAGGAGCAGGGGCAGGGTTCCCAAGGCAGGGACCACATCAGACGAATATTCTTATGCTTTCTTCTCTGCTGCCTGGCCTGGGCCACCACACTCCTTCTGCTGACTCTTTGCCAACTAATGTTTACAGATTGCCCTTAGGCCTCTGGGTCTCTAAAGCAGAGGACAGAGATGGATGGGAAGTATCCTGATCCCCAGAGTTCATGCCTTTGAATAGGAACTAGAGCTGAGCCCCCAGTGGATTTTCCAACTCAAGGCTTAGCCCAGTCAAGCAGATCCAGGGCAGGGGAGGCAAAGGGTCCAGGCTCCTCCCAACCTCTGGCTCAGGTATGCCCACTTCTAGCCTCTGGGTGCTTCATGTAGACAATGTCTCCCTCAAAGGACTGCTAGGATTCAATAAAACGAGGGCTTGGCCACACCGGCAGGTGTGTGGGAAATGACAGCTTCCTCCCCTGACCCCGAATTCTGCATAAATGAGCAGGCTTGGTCTAGATCCTCGGGAGTCACCCGGAGGATTCCACTACGCCTGGAACCCTGCCTCTCAGCACCTGGTGCTCCTCCTGCCACCCAAGGTCCACAGTGCTAGCAGTGCGCATCCCTCCGCAATGGCCTCCTGGACTCTGAGGTCAGGCAGGAGTGGGGTGGAGGCGCCAGCTCCTGACCACTGGGCCCTGGGCTTCCTCAGCTCCCCAGGAGACAAAGCGAAAAGACCAGGGATCCTTTGTTTCCGGCCACACCCAGGGACACAGCCTGCCGGCTCAGCCCACACTACCATTCCCACCCTCCAGCGGCCCAGCCTCAGCGAGTTAACCCTTCGGGGGCCGCGGCCACCGTGTCCGCGGAGAGGCTATTTTTAGCTGCGGGGAGGGTGGGCGCCGGCTTCCATCATGGCGCTGTCTCCCGGCCGGACTTCCACCCATCATTACGGGTGGGGAGTGGGAAGAGGCGATTCCGTCTTATCTTTCTTCTGGCGGCTGCGAGGTGCCAGGGCCGAAAGGTGCAGGGGGACGCGCGCCGGGCTCAGCGCACCTCCCACCCGCGGAGCCGAGGGAGGGGGCTCGGACCCGCGCCCCTCCCTCTTTTGTTCGGCTCGGCATCCTCGGCGGTCACGCCATCCTCCGGCACATCCCGGAGGGGGAGGGGGCTGCACGCCCGCGGGGAGAGGGACCCAAGGCTCCAGCCCCGCCCCGCCATGTGGGGCTCCCCCCTCATTGTCCCCAGAGGCTGGGGGAGGGGGCTGCCATGCCCAGACCGGCCCCGCCCCACCCTCGGCGACGCAGGAAGCCTCGGGGGCGCCCCTGCCCCCCGCGGATCTGGACCTGACGGCGACCACCGCCAAGCCACAAAGAACCTCGGCGCGGCGGGGCGCGGGCCGCTTACCGTGATGTGCGGAATGCTCTTCTTGCCCTGGTAAGACATGGCCCCTCTGGCGCCCTCGGCCCGGCCGCTGGACCTGCCGGCTCTCTGACGGTCTGTCGGGCTCCTCGGCCCCGCTGCCAGCGGGCGCAGTGACAAAGGCCCGGGAGGAATCGAGAGAGGGACAGAGGCTCGGCGCCCACGGATGCCCAAGCGCGGCTACTCGGCCCGCCGCCGCCGCCGCTCCGGCTGCCAACACCGCCCGGCTCGGCGAGGAGGGCGGGAGGAGGAGAGGCAGGGCGGGAGGAGGGGGCTGCAGACAGACAGCTCCTCCCGGCGGCGGGAGCCGAGCCCGATTCGCCCCTCTCGGCTCGAACCAGGAAGCGCTTCCCTTCCGATCCCCCACTCCGCCCCCGCCCCCCACCCGCCCAGCCCCGCCGACCCCCGCCCCGCACGCGCGCCCTCGACTGCGCCCCAGCCTCGCTCTCGCGAATGGGAGGGTCTGCTTTTCAGGGTTCTTTTTAAGGCAAGAAACGGCCTTCGCTGGACAGACAGGGCCCGCGGGCAGCGCCACAGGTGTGTAGCACTGCATCTAAGGGTCTCGCCCGATCCTGTGCAGAGGGAGGAAGCCGAGGGACAGGTGCCAGGACCCCCCAAGCTTGGAGGAGCGTTCCTGGCCGCCGGGATCGCGCCCAACGACCGCCCCCCTCCGGCCACTCTTCCACAGCCTCTGTTAGTCGGTCCCCGCGCCACGCACTGAATGGACCAAACCCTTTTCTATCTCCAGCTAGAAGCCTATACTCAAGCTATACCCTGTCCCAGAATATCCCACCGTAGACAAAAGGCTAATCGTTCTCCCGAACATGTCCCAGTGCATTCTCCCTAAAGAGTCTCTCACTACCCTCCCCATCCCCATCATTAAATCACCTTCCCTGAAGGCCTCGGGTATGCAGCCGCAGAAAACAGACAAGACCACAATTCATGGCTGACCTGCTGGAAGTGAGCAGCAGCAGCTCTCCCAGCCAGAGGCCTGGCCTTGGGGTCAAGGGTCACCCCGAGACTGGCCTGCCCAACAGTGAGTGCCTGGAAGCCTAGGCCATTGCACCAACGTTTCCACAGCTCCTGGGGACAGGCTGTGGGACAGGAGAAGGAATAGGATGCTCCTGCCTCTCAGTTGAGTGTTCACTAGCTGAGGGGGCCCAGGATTCTGCTCAGGGAGAGGTGAGCAGGAAGCTAGGACATAAGTTGATGAACTTCATAACAAAGGAGGAAAGATGGAGAGGGAGGAAAGGGGAGTCTCGGCAAGCCAGCCCAGCACCGGACAGGTGCCCCAAACCACCAGGGCAGGACAAAACACCAACCCTTCCTGCCTTCTCTGCTCATTTTCTGCCTGCAAAGCCCAGCGGCCCCTAGAAGATAACATCTCCCTACTTTCCAGTTGCCACCCAGAGAGAGGTAGGCCGGGCTTGGTAAAACCCCTCAGTTTGGGGGCTTTGGCTTTGGGCCTGGAGTCCTCATCTCCACCACCACAGAGGTCAGTTCCCTCGTCCAGTTCCCTGGTTCACAGCAGGAGATCAGAGGTTGGGCCTTAAAACGGGGGTGGGGCTCTAGGTTCAGAGAACAAACAGTATTCCAAGAACACAAGCCATGATTTTCCCATTTCACAGATGGGAAATTAAAGCTTACAAGGATAGAGCTAACAAAGGTCTCTAAGGTCAACGGCATTAAAACACGTTGTGGTCAAAATTGAACCCAGGCTGTTTAACCCCAGAGTTTATCCTTATTGAGTTTTAGGAATTGTAGTTTTACTCTCTTACGCCACATTCAGAAAGTACTAGATGCATTGAGTGTCTACTCATTATATCTGGTAAATGTTTCTTGTATTAAAAAACAAGGAAAAAACTGAGTTTTAGTAACATTACAGAATACAAAATTATAAATAGGGCGAAATTCAACTCTCTCCTATGAAGGAACTCCAGTCTATTGTTGCAGGGGGGTGTGAATCTCTAATTCTTAAATAATTCTTAAATAATCATGTGTGTGATGGTAAAATTGAGGCTCGAGGGGTAAATTGACGTGGCCCAAGTCTAGGTGCAAAACGCATTCACTGCGGAGCAGGGCTTGGAAACCAGGCTCCTGCACACCGGGTCTAGGTGCCCCTAGGCTAGTGCTTCAACTGATTTCTAAGTTCTCGCTAATGACCCGAAACTGCGGGTGGGGGCCTCCTCCCTCCCTCAGATTCCAATATCTCCTTCCTCAGCGCTAAGTTCTAGGTTCCGGCATCGGACACTCTCTAGGGTCAGGCTGGAAACCTGGGCAGGAAAGCTGCGGAGATGGGGACAGGACCACGTGCGAATCCGGGGGAGGAGCACCTTCTCCAGACTGGCCAAACAGATGGCTGCTCCCAAGCAGACTTCGCGGGTACCAAGTGCCGCAGCCACTCAGCCTCCAGGAGAGGCAAAGGTTGCGCCTGCGCCACGGAAGCCCCGCCTCCCTCCCAGGAAGGAGCCGGTGGGCGGGGGAGGGGTCCCAGCACCGGCCGCAAAGCGCAGAAGCAACGAGGCCCGCCCGGGAACCCCCGCCTTCCGTAACCCAAACCCTGCGGCCGCTCTTTCCGCAGGAATTAAAATGCTCCCCCAGGGAGACACGAGCCCCTCCACTCCTCGGACCGACCCGCTAGTGCTTTTAGAGCCCTCTTCGCGCCAGAGGCGCCGCCTTTTGTCCGGCCCCTAAAAAGCTATGAGAAAGGGCAGAGGGGACTGGAGCGGAGAGAGGGAGGAAACTGGGAGAGGTGAAGAGACCGGAGTCCCCAGTCGCCCGGGCGCGGCAGCCTGGCGGCCCCAGCAAAGACCAAAACTCCGCTGGCATAGCGCCGCTCCGGACAGCACAAAGCGCCCTCGCCTCCCCGGTACCCCGCCACTCCCTCCCTTGAGGGAGGTCGAGGGAAGTGGGCCACCCGCATCTCCCAGATGGAGGCGCCGACGTTAAAGAGGGCCAAGCTCTCTGGCTAGCTCCCTCGTGCTGGCCGCGGCTTCTCTGTCTCCGGTGGAGCTGGGGAGCCCGTATCCCAAGCAAGGTCGGACCCAGGAAAAGGGTTGGCAGGAAAGATAAAGAAGGGGTGGGGAAGAGGAGACTGGACTCTGCCATCTCCCTTCCCCACCCCACCCTACCCCACCCCCCACACGCTCTCGCTTAGACCTTCGACTCAGAGGCCGCGGGTTCAGGACCGCGGAGAGCTCTCGAGCTAGTGAATGAGCGGTCCCGCAAGGGATGCGGGCCCAAGCGGCACCAGCCAGCCAGCCGCAAGCTCCTACTACTCCAGGAAGCCCTCCCAGATTGCCGTCTGGATCAAGCTCTGCCTCTGGGTTCACTTTATGCCTCTCGTAGCACTGGAGGGGGCAGGGTTAATTAAAATAACAATAAAACTCAACAACAAACATTTCGTGAATGGGCACTGTCTATCGGCATTAATTGATTTAATTCTCATGAACCTGTCACTCAAGCCAGCCTAGGAACTTCTGGAGGGTGTGGCCGAGTTTCTGGGCTGGGGACCCTGCAGATTCAGGCACTGAGTTCTGGACCAAGCCGACAGCTGTCCTCGGGGGCTTTTTATTCTGTTTTCCAGGCACTGAATTTAAGCCTCATCCATCCATCCATCCGCTCATCCATTCATCCCAAGGCTGTGCCGTCCACACACCCATCTTCCCCCAGTTCCCTGGTGGTCCCCAGCTTAGGGGCGAAGACCACTGTGCCCAAGCCCTGGTGTCCCTCCTCCCTGGTGCCCCATCCCACTTTCAGAGGGACGATAACCTCCAAGCCCAGGAGGACATCGACTCCAGTTCAAATCCCAGCTCTGCCTCCAACCTGCCCTGTGAGGTGGTCACAGCAGCCTTGTGCTGCGGGCCTCGCGGGTATCCCTTAAAGACAGCGGCACCTGCCGGGAGGGTTTTCCAGTTCTAACTACGCGACGACCTAGACCTTAACTGAATCCTCACCCCAGAAACCAGGAGGGGAGCACTCGAGAAGGCCCTTTCCCGCTTGAGGCCCGGTGGCCAGGACAATTCGCAAAACCTCTACCGGCGCGGGTACGCAGTAAGTGTCCTATAATTACTGAGTGAGCAAATACATGGCTGGAAGAACACGGAAGGACGCGTTCCTTCTCTGCACAGAACAGGAACGCGGCGCTCCGAGTTAACTCATCCCAGAGGTTCCTTTGCGACTCAAGGGTCCATGCGGCAGTTTTACACAACTTACTTCCCCTCTCAGAACCTCGCTTTTCATTTCTGAAGAAGAGGAGCCGGGATGGACCTCAGAGGTCCCTTAGGAGTCTCACGGACTACGCTGGCCAACCCTGGTCAAGTCGCACAACCTCTCTGAACCTCCTGTATGAGGTGGGGGAGGGGCCGTGCCGTAGCTTTCCCAAGCCTGGTGGCAGCAGCCAGCCCAGGGTTCCTGAGGGCCCCGCCCCCCACGTCTGGTCCACGCGCTCCGCGAGGGTACCTGGCTATTGTCCCGGCCGAGTGGCAGGTCGCGGGGCGCAGGGCAACGAATGCTCAGGGCCGGCGGCCGCTCGTCGCGCTCGCCGGGTGAGCTGACGGCCGAGCCCGAGGGCTCGCTCACGTCGCTGGCCGTGTCCTCGCTGCCGCCTGGCCCCGGCAGGCCGACCGCGTCGGGCCGGCCCGCGCTGCGCGGCGTGCGAGCCGAGCCGCGGCGGCCCACGCTGTACGCGTCGAAGTCGATGGTCTTGTTCTCGTAGGCGCCCTCCACCGCGGCGAACATGCCGCCGTACTTCTGGCGCGGGGTCTGCGCCGCGCTGCCCGGCCGCGCCAGGTACACGGGCAGGTCGTCCTCCGTGTTCCACGCGCGCCGCCGGTCCGCCATACCCGTCCAAGGCCGGCCGCCCGCCCGCGCTCCCGCCCGCGGCCCTCGCCTCCTCCGTGCGCCGCGCTCCGCGCCTCGGTGCGGGCCCGCGGCTGCCCAGGCGCGACTGCAGCCTGGAGAGGGCGGGCGGGGCGGGGCGGGGCGCGCGGCGGGGCGGGGCCGGGGCGGGGCGGGGCGGGGCCTCCAGGCGGCTGCGGCCGAGCTCTACCACCAGCTACAAAGGACCGGGAGGCGGGACCGCGGCTGGGGCGGGGAGCGACGGTGACGTGCCGGAGCCGCAGCGCAGAGGGCGGGCGGCCGAACCGCAGTGCCCTCGACGCACCCCCACTCCCCGCCCCCCGGCGGAGCGCAGGGCGCTAGCGGAACGAGGGGTGGGAGCCGCGTGCATGCACACACACACACACACACACACACCAAGGCACACTTAGGCACACAGGTTCTCACCCGCACACCAGACAATTACACCAAATTACACCGAACACGTGAGAGACGTACAACATGTTGTTACACACACACAAGTCAATTCCGAGACAGAGGCTCGTTCACGGACGCCGTAGACAATTTTGCACACATACACGTATATGGTTGGACACATTCTGGAGTGCACTCCCCGCCCCCCCCACACACAATCAGAAATTCTTATTGTCAAAAATCCCTGTGCATTCACAGCATCGCACTGAAATCAATTGCCCAACCTAGGAGACACACATATCAGACACACCGCTTATTCACTCAGCGCTACTGTGTTGATTGCCTGATAGTACCTGGCACTGGCATGGGCTTGGGCACAGGGCCACGAACAGACGCCCCTGCCCTCTAGGAGCTGACCTTTTAAGAAGCGGAGGACACAAGCTCTGGTAGGATGTGCCTTGCAACGCTAAGGGCAGAGGGTGGCACGTAGGGCAAGGGACATGCCAGTAGATCACTCCTGCAGACAGGAGGACAAAGACCCTCTCACAACTGAGCCAACAACTCACACGTGGACTGGATGCACACTTCAGTGACACAGTATGACAAAGAAATTTTCTACACCAATACCAAAGGCAAAGGCGACTGCACACACGTGAGCTCAGACTCCCGACAGAACGCCCACACACATCCACACCAGAAATAAGTCCCAAGCTGAAATAGAAACGCTCTAGAGAGGAACACACAAAGAGCTAGAGCACACACACACAAGCACCGGGCGGTCGCCCAGTCAAACATGCCCCATGGAGGAGCACCTCCCACCCTCCAGGGTTCAGCTCGCCCTTGCAGGGGTCCTCTGAGCTGGGCCCTGAAAGGGCATGCGGACGTGGGGTGTCCCTCTGCTGGGTCTCTCCTTGTCTTTCTTGGGGGCCAGACAATGGGGGCTTCCTGTAGGCAGGCTCCCTCATCTCTCCATGATTTTCAGGCTAAGGACCATGAGTACTCCCAGCAGAGACCCAGCAGTCCGGCTGCACTTTGCGGGCGAGTCTAGACCCGCAGTCTAAGACCATGTGGGGGCTGCTGGGGAGAGCGTCAGCAGCGAGCCCAGTGCCCCTTCCCCACAGCCCTGCCTGTGTGTCCTCTGGATGGTGGGAGCTGTCCCTTCAGCACCAAGCCAGGGGAGATTGGTGTTTTGAGACTGTTGAGACCCAAAGACTGAAGACTGGCAAATCTGGATCCATGGCCGCAGCTGACACCTCCCGGCATTTTCTGTTTCCACCTTCGAACAAGCCAATCTGGGCTACAAGTGTGTACTTTTCCCTGTCATGAGTTAGGAATGGGGGGAAGAAGTGGATGCTAAGCCAGCCTGCACCCCAGACTCATTCATTCTGTGGGCATTTAGCAATTTTTTTTTAAATTTTATTTTTTAAGCTTTTAAAATTTATGTATCTATTTATTTATGTATTTATTTATTTATTTATTCGAGGTACTTAGGATCAAACCCAGGGCCTTGTGCATGCTAGGCAAGCACTCTGCAGCTGAACTACATTCCCATTCCTGCAAGTGTGTTTCTGTGCATGAGAGAGACTAGTACTGGGAAGAAAGGTATTTAGGAAGCCCTTGCCTTCAAGAAGTGCATACTGTAGTGGGTGAGAGGGTTGTCGGACACAAACAGGAAGAGCGGACCTCTGATCCACCGTCTTCACGCACGTCCTGGGTCCTCCGGCCTCTCGACCTGGTGCCTGTGCAGATCTATGCCACAGGTACACTCCTCAGGGTCAAAGGACTCCAGGTCCTTTGTGTTCCCAAAAGTCAACTGAAGACCTCTCTGCCCTGTGAAATAGTATTCCCAGCACATCGCAGGCAAGTTCATGTCGAAGACCACATAGAAATTCCTAGAGCTCCACAAATATCCGGGCAAAAGTCCACAGAAATATGAAGGCATTCAACTGTCTGAGTTAGGTGGGCCCCACGAGGTCAGTCCTACTCATGCCAGAGTCCACCCCCACCAGCTTAAGGAAATGGTGTCTTGGGCTTTGCGCGTGCCAGTGGAGTCTCACTGCTCTGAAGAGAACTCCTCTGTTGCAAGAAAGGGCTCAGTTTCAAGGCTGGAGGGATATAAGCAGGAGGTGGACAAGAGCTGTCTTTACACAAAAGCAAGAAAGCACAATAACAGTCCCCACTCTAGAGTTTTCCACGTGCGGGGACACCTGGAGGCCCTGCACCAAGGGCAAGTCTGTTATACCTTGCAGCAACCTCTGAGGTACCATTGCTGCCTTGTTTTACAGATGAGGAAACTGAGGCCAGAGAGGTCAGTGACTTGCCTCTGGTCTAGTGAGACTGCTGGGATTTGGACACTTCGGTCATGCTGAGGTCTGTGTCCACTCCCGTTTCCTCTCCCCAAAAGCAGGGCAGGGAGAAGAGAGAATGGATGTGGTGAGGCCAGAAGGGTCTGGATTTGGGGGTTGGAGCTTGGCCCCTGTGCGACCCTGGGCAACGAGTCATTTAACAGCGAGCTGGCCACATTCGGGGCACCCTGTCACGCCCCATCATAGCGCACTTCCTCCTGCAGGGCAGGGGCCTGGCAGGCGTGGACTGCCTGCTGTCCATGAGGGTCCGCACACATCATTCGTTTTTCACACTTGGTGTTCTGTCTTACACATTTGCTCCTTCGACTGCGCATCTGCATACAATGTTGGAGTCCTTTGCACAGTCTCTCCTGGTCTCAAGGCCAGTAACCCAAGCATGGTGGGAGAAGGGGCAGAGCCAGGACAGCAGTTAGGAAATACACACCTCAACTTGCGGTGAGACCACCCTTGGTCCCTAGAAGAAGCACTATCCTATTGACGGCTGTGACCGCCCTTCCTGTCCTGCTGGTGCTCCAGGGAGTGCCCAGAGCGAATTGCACCATGACACTTGGTGAGGGATCAATCTGAGCAATCCTCTCAGACTGTGAAGCCTTCCAGGGTGGTAGCAAAGGACAGACAGGGACATGTCAGGCAGCAGCAGGGAGAGGAAAGGGAGGCCAGTTCAGTTCCATGGTGGAATTTGTTTAGGCATACAAAAAACAAAAGAGTTTTTTTTTTGTTTTGTTTTGTTTTTTGTTTTTTTTTAAGCCTAAGTTGTAAAAAGAATCTTTTCAGAAAACTAAGAAAAGGGAATGTCATTTGTGGCCAGCTGTATACTACTTTTAGTGAATCTGCAAGGCAAGTCATGAGTTAATGTGCTCATTTTAGAAAGAAGGAGAGAAGTTCAGAGAAGTTAAGCAAATTGCCTAGGGTTGCATGGCAATGAGTGACAGAAATCCAGGCCAGTTTGATTCTAAAAGGTCTGCTTTTTCTGTTACCTCCAAATCAGTATGTCGGGAATTGTGGTCAGCAAAATAACGGCCCTCAGAGATGGTCACATCATTCCTGGAACTCATGTCACATGGCAAGTGGGAATATTTTGTGTGCTTAAATAGGAATTCAGGACGGGGAGATCATCCTGGATTATATGGATCAAGCCAAGGGAAAGATGGGGTCTGTTACTGTGAGAGAGGGAAAAGTGGAGCAGCGTGGGAAGTGACAGCAGAAGCAGAGGTCGGAGTTAGAGGGTTGGAGATGCCACGCTGCTGCCTCTGAGGATGGAGGAAGGGGCCGCCAGGCAGAGGTGGGGGGAGCGAGGCCGCAGCTTCTCCCTGGAGTCCCCCAAAGAAGTGGGGCCCTACAGACCCCTGACACAGCCTGGCGAGACCCATTTCAGACCTGTGACCTCCAGAACCGTGGGAGGATGAGCGAACGTTGTTTTTAGGCATTAGGTGGATGGATGGCATCTGTCAGAGCAGCAGGAGGAAATTAATGCAGGGACGAGACGGATCCTAAAGGAAATCCCCTGGCGGTCTGTGCAAACTGGATTTCGCTAGTGAGGAAATACTCCGTTCCCTGCCAAAACCAAAGAGTCCCGGAGTCACTGCCTCTCTGTGTTATGTCAGGCTTCCAACACTGGGTGAACCAATAATCAATCAAACATTCAAAAAGGAAAACAAATTCTGTGAAAAGCGTACATTTTAATGTACAAAATTACACAAAGTGTACATTTAACCAACATAGAAAAATACATTCTCTTGGGTAACAAGAGAAAATCCTGGCCTGTTTCACACAAGATGGAGCAATTGTTACAAACCAGGAAAACCTGGAAGGGAGGGATGAGCCCACGTCACAGGGATGGGGAATCTAAGACGCACTCCTGGAAGGTGGCTCTGTTCACGTCACTCGTGGCAGGCAGCGCGGACAGACACTGCCCCAGCACCCAGGAGGGTCCTGCCAAAGAGCGGCCAAAGGGAAGGGCGTCTGCTCCCAGGCTCGACGTCCCATGTGAACAAGCACGGCCACTGTGGGAGGTCCCACCCACGCTGACGTCTAGGGGACCTTCACATTTAGGCAGCTGCAAGGGGTGGACGGTTGTACTGTGCATTAGGGATCCAGTGGGAAATACACGCTTTCCAAACGGATGTTGCGCTTCACAGACTTCCTGGGATTTCTGTCTAGGATTCAATCCAGGAAGAGTAAGGAGGCCTGGAGGACCTGCCAAAATGAACCCACAAATCTTACTCACGTCTCTGCCAGTGGTGCCACGCCCCTCCCTGCCTGACCATCAAAACCTGAGCTGTGGAAGACAGATGGGCCGCAGCTCAGGGTGGAGGGAGGTGCTCCAGCACCCCTCGGAGCGGCATCTGCACAGCCTCCTCTCCCAGGGGGCCTGGCAGCCACGTGCTCCCTCAGCGCTCCCACACCTCCCCGCTGTTCCTGCAGAGGGGCTGGGGACCGGAGCCCACGCCTAAGCTGGCACAGCTGCTTGGCACCGCCAGAACTCAAGCCCAGAGTTCATTCCCGGCCCCAGAGCTTGCCCCACCTCTGTGAGGGGCAGGCTTTGTCCTTGTCCCTGTGAGGAGCCTAGGTTAGCAGAGGTCATATCACTGCACGGGAATCATTCTCCCCTCCACTTCCAGGTCCTGCTTCAAATACGGCATCATGACACTTTGGAGAATGTCGAGACAGAGTTGAAATGAAGCTCTCTGATACTTGTGACACCCTCATCCTTTTTCAGCCAGCATATAGAGGTGCTCAGTCCATGCTCTGTCCCAGCCGCAGCGTCGCGGTTTCGGCTCCGTGGCTGTGCACTGCATGGACACCAGGTGTGGGAAAGATCAGGTGGGATAAAGAGAAGGCCATTCTTCAACGCCAGGTCTGCCGCCTTACTGAAAGCAGTTTTAGGTCCTAGGTATGAATTCTCTTTCTCTAGAAATTCTCATGACACAGGGAAGAGGACTAAATATATCAGCAAGCCCCCGGGGTTTTCTTTCTCATTTTCCTTAAGGCACCAGAGAATTTCAAAGAATTTATTTCAAAGCTAAGTAGGAATAAAGTTGGTCACGGGCGCGCAGGCTGAATGCAAACCTAGTGCTCTTTACTTACACCATGGACAAGGCTGCTCACCAGATCTGTCTCTGAAGAGCTTAGGGTGCAGGAGGTCCACCCGGAAGGCTCGCTCGGTGTCTCTAGCACATCATCAGTGGCAGTGTGTGGACTTTATCTGGACTTCCAGGTAGGTGTGCAGTGACAGCCACTGAGAGTCCAGCACCAGAGCTGCCCTGTGGAGCAGAGTGCCATCACGTGTCCTGCAAACCCATTTCCCTAAGGATTATCCTCAGCTTGAAAGGCCCTCTAACACCGTCACAAAGCCGGCTCACAGCCAGAAATACTCCCAAGATGAGAAACTTCCCCCTGTCAACTCTGAGAGCACATTTTTTTTTTCCCACTGAGGAGTAAAAGTGAATATGAGTCGAATACCGGAGAAACCCGCAGTGGCATCTTGGGATTTAATTAGCACAGGGGATGGGAGACTTTTGCAAGGGGCCGTGGGGCCACAGTCTGAAGGTTCTCTCCCTGGTGCCTGTCAGAACCACCGGGAGCTCTGTGAAGGGGAAAAACGACCTGATGCAGGTGTCCTGGGTGAAGGTCTGGGCCTTCTAGAAAGCTTGCAGTCCAGTCCACAGTGCAATCGTGGTGAAGAGCCACCAGTGCAGGTCTTCACGGCCTACCAGTGGCCTGGAGGGCGGGTGGCAGATCTCGTGACCCCCTCCTCCCCGCCCCTGAACAGCATGATCTCAACGCAGAAGGAAAGGTCGATGGTCTAAAAGACGCAGAATTGTCTGGCACCCTATTCTCAGAAGTTGACTGAGTTCTCAAAAAGTTTCACTTTCCAGTCCTGGAATCTCAGCCTGGAGTCAAATGGGAGCTGTGATCTCTTAAAAGAAACTCAACAGCCCAAGGGAGAAAAGACTCCCTCAAGTTGATAAAGTCTGTTCAATAAATTGCTGAGTAAAACAACAAAAAAAATGGAACTATTCTTTGAGAGGATTTGGGTTCCCCACACTCTGCAGTGATGGGTAACTAGACTCCAAAATAGTCTCATTCATGAAATTTCCATCAACTCTGCTGTGTTTTCATACTGAGGAACTAGGTAGGGGAGATTGTGGACGGTGGATCCGAACCTCAGTCACAAAAGTCTAGCTAAGAACAGGTGAGTTTCCAAGGTACATTGGGGTTCAGGGCTTCCCCAGGGAGAAACATGCTCGTGGATTTGACACACAAGGAGAGAATTCCTGGCATCAATGTGTTGCTAGGTGGAGCCACACAGACTGTGACCTGCTAAAAAATGGATTGCATCGTGGCATTCCAACCCAGAGGAGCTCTCCTTGTGGCACAGCTGGGAGTCCTCATAAAGACTTCAGAGCCAGGTTTGGTCCCTCTGAATCAACCCTGGTTCAGGGGAACCCCACTGGCTTCCGTTTCCTCCCTGGTAGAAAGAGGAAAGGCGGGCATTGATCCTAAAGTCTAAGGCCCTCTCCAGTCCCAATGGAGGGCATTTCTGGATCTGTTATCTCAATTCCTGCTATGCGTGGGGAGGGCAAGGGAATGACCACCCAAGCACATGACCTGGCCCCGTCCACAGAGTGATCTGCCCACACTGCCTCAGCTCCCGGCTGCCATCGCACCTTCAGCATACCTATTTTAAGCATACTGCCTAGTGGTTCATAGGGAAACGTTACCATGCCAACTGGCTGGCTGTTGCTAATCATAATCTATGAATGTGCAGTACAACCATCTGACAAGTGAGTCTTTTCTTCCTGAGCCTGGGGACATTTTCCAAATTGTCCTAAGACAGATCATCACCGTGCTCATAATGGCACAGAGTAGGTGCATAATAAGTTTGCACTGAGTTGATGACCTGAACAAAATACAACACTTACGCCTGACGAGTGCCTTCCCACCCAGTGTACCCACTGTTTCCACAGCAAGTGCAGAAGCAGCTATTTTGTTACCCCTATTTGCCAGATGAGGAAACCGAGGAGGGGAACTTACTTTCCCTGGTCTCCAAGTTAGTAAGTTGCAGAACTCAGATGGAGCCTAGTTCCTCTGATTTAAACCCCAGTCCTCTTCTCCTAGACCAGGTGGTGTCTGTCATCTCTGGAGCATGTGGAAAGTCAATAGCACCTCTCCTGTATGATGAAATGCTTTTCCATCTACCTTTCCATTTCATTCAAAGCTGAGAGGTGGGGTTCTGCCAGGGTCCACCATGTGCAGTGGGATGGACCACTCACTTCATGGAAGCCTTTCTGGAGGACTTCTGGAAAGGACAGAGGTAATGGTGACAACATGAATGGGCAGGAAGACCAGTGGTAGGGGGTGGCTGGGGACTCCGAATGAGCATGCCATCTGGGGCTGGTGAAGAAGCAGGCAGGGCCCGGAATGGAGGATACCCCATCCTCCAGCAACAAGCCCTGAGGGCAAGCCGCGCCCTGCAGAAAGCCAGCTTGGGGGCGCTTACCAAGTGCTTAGCAATTGGCTAACCAAGTGACCAATGTGAATTCTCACTGCAGTAGGTGGGGACTTGGAGCAATTTGCCTTCACTTATTACTCCAGGGTCTACTGCTGGGCCTGGCGGCCAGTGCTGGTTGATTGAATGAAGGAATGAAACCTGATAAGGGACAACCCATAACCTCAAGAACCTGTGAGTCCTGTGGGGAGCCGGGCAGAGTGGGGGGCACTAGAAGACAGAGTTTTCCTAATTTCTTTTTTTAATATTTGGAAAACATGACATTCTTTTAACCTAGGGGGCAGATTTCTGCTTGGGAAGGGAAGAAAAGGAAACTTTATTCCCTTTATTGAGCATATGCTAAGTGCTCTTATTTCTTCTGGTGCTTGTGAGAACAGTAATATGGCCCCCATTTCCCAAGAGAGGACTTTGCAGATCAGACAGCAGGCTAACCTGCCCAGGGTGGGCTTTCAAATCAGGCTTAAAATTCTGAAGCCAGGTTGTTTCCATGATGTCATGCATCTTGCCAGGAAAGAGATCTGAAGCCCTCGGACAGGGTCCCACTTGTTAGAAAGTAGCATTTGTGAAGCACCTGCTGGGTGCCAGCCTCCACCACTAAGTCACCCGACTTGACCTGCAATCTTGTTAATGCCACTTGATCTCTCTCCCCGCCTCCTCTCCCTCCTCCCCTCTCCCTGTACTAGGGGTCATACCCAGAGCCTCCCACGTGCTAGGCAGGTGCGCCATATCCCAGCCCGACTCAGGCTCAGTGGACATGTGCCCCCCTTCATCTTCACCATAAGGCTGAAGAGGGGGCTGCATTTCTCTTCTGTCCTCCACAGTGGAAACCAAGGCTCAGAACGGTTAGGGGCTTTGCCCCAGGTCACTGGACAAGTGGCAGCAGAGCTGAGGGTCCAGCCCCAGCAGGGCACGGCTGATCCAGGACCACTCCTGGAGAGTGCAGTTTTGGGACTGCTCACCTGGGGGACAGGCCAGGCCACTGTCCCTCTCTATGCCTCTGGATCCTCACCCACAATATGAAGGTGACAAAGACCCAGTGTCACCAAGTGACAGCAGTGGAGACCTGCAGCTCATGGTGACTTGAGAAATCAGTGGGTCCCTGAGGCCCCCCTGGGCCAGGTGCCTGCCAGAGGGGGGTTGCTGACCTCAGGCAGCTGTGGCCGTGGCCAGGAAGGAGGGTCCAAAGTTACAGGGTCACCAATGAGCCAAGACAGCCAGACACCAGATTACATTAGGACTCTCCTGGTCTTTAAGTCACCTGCCAATTGTTGGAAATGCGGCAGAGGTGTCTGTAAACCAAGCCAGCAGCAGTCTTCTCGACAGCCTCCAGGCAGAGGCCAGCCAGCTGTCCCTTGATGGTGAGCGTGGACAGAGGGTGGTGCATCCCTAGGGCAGGACGCCACTCAGCCTTGAGCAGGAAGGCTTCACCATGCGCCGATGCAGACGTGTCCTGCACGCACAGTAGCCAGTCACCAAAGAACACATTCTGTGGGATCCCAGTTGCGGGAGGTCCCTGGAGACAGAGGTGACAGTGGTGTTGCTGGGGCCCGGGGAGGGGACAGGGAGCTAGTGTTAATGGAGACAGCGCTTCAGCTTGGGAAGCTCCAGAGATGGCAGGGGTGATGGGGCACAATGAGTGTGCTCAGTGCCCGACCCAGACGGTTCACTAGGACGGCGATCTCATGCCACCTTCATCTCACCCAACCAACTAACCAACCGGCAAAGCAGAAGGTGCAAACCAAGTAAGATGCACTGTGTGCCTAAAGCTGCAGGGTCAGTCACTCGCCCCTCACTGACCACCGCCCCCAAGACACCACACTAACCCCGACCCCCAGGCCGCCTCCTGACTTGGACTCCTGACTCACAGCAGCAGGGCCAGGAAGTAAGTGGCTTGGGCTTCACCAGGCAGCTTCCGGGTGGTGCTTAGAGTTCACCTGTCCCCATCACCACCCCTGCTTCCCAGCATCCAGGCAAGCTGGCTCCACAGTCCTGAAGCTCACAAGGAACGTCACTGGAGAGAGAGGACAGCCTCAGTCGAGCTGCACTACTGGGCCGGGATACCCTTCAACTGCTGGGCGGAGGTGCTGGATCCAGGATGCTGCGCTTGGGGTCCTTTGGTGCGGCGGTTATTTGGGGGTAACAGGTAAGCGTAAGTTGCTTGGGGTGACACATGTAGAGAGAAAGAGCTCGCCCTTCTTCCTGGAGCAGGGAGACGGCTTGGGCCTTCTTCCCAGTCAGTGCCTGCTACACAAGTGGGCACCAGCAAACAGGGCGGATGTGGGCATGCTGCTGGGAAGAGCCGCAGGCCAGCATGTCAGAGCGGCAAGGGGACCTGGAAGGCCTGTGGCCACACCATTGTCCAGAGGAGGAGCTGAGGCCCCTGGAGGCCCAGGGATGGCCTGAAAGTCACCAGCAAGTTCAAAGCAGAGTCGGGTTTTGGGGCTCCCCAATCGATTCCTTTCTCTCCAGACATGGGGCACCTGACCATTGGGCTCCAGTCCCCTTTGAGAATCTGTTGAGACCCAGGACCCTGTCCCTCCAAGTCTCCTGCACCGGTTAGGTCGTCTAGCTCAGCCCAGCCTCGGCAGGAGCATCACAGTGTCAAGGTGAGCACTGAGGTCACTTTGAAACCATCCCCTGCAGGTTCCCTCACCCACTCTGGGAGGAACCATGCAGAGCCGCAGATACACCAAGTCCTTAAGGCCAACAGGAGGAGATGGAGTCGCAGCTCACCAACGCAATGATGCCCCCGCACGGGGGAAGCTGCTGCGGTGTTTGGGTGCCTTTGAGCCACAGCTGTCTGGTAGGCAGGGGACCCTCAAACAGGTGAGGAAGTGCTCTTTCCAGGAAGGTTAGTAATCAGCACCAGGTGACACAGCTCAGGAGTGGCAGAGCCAGCAGGTCCTCGGGACTCCAGACCCCAGGTTCCCGCCAACGCTGACACAGGCTTCCTGTGGTCCACTGGGGCCTTTGGCTCCTGGCTGCTGTCACAGGTAGAGATGTTCCCATCAGTGAGCTGAGCTAGGGAGATGGATGTCTGGCTTGTAACGTGGCTCTCCGGGTGGGGTCATAGATCCATCGGTCACTTGGGAGGTAATATTCCCCGGGGTGATGTGGTGGCTCTGTGTGGTCTTCCTTCCTGCAACAACAAAAGCAGGGGTGAGTCCTCAGAGGGGCCAAACCTACCAGTGTGACTTCCACATGCCGCTGTCCACCTGTATCAGCCTTGGGGGTGCTGGGAGGCACCTTCGCTCTGCGTGGTGGGCACCTGTGACGGAACCCACCTGCTGTACTCTAGGAAAGATTGTGTTTGTGATTCACAGGGGCAGCCTCTTCTCTGGGGCTTGTGAACCTTGATGTAATATGGACATTCTCTGTGGCCAGGCCTTTGTGCATCCCATGCAGATGGGGCTTCTAGTTTTTTCTGAGCCTTTCAAAGAGGTCAGTGGCTATCAGAAGGTCAGAGCAACTGACCCAAAGGAAGAGAGAAATTGGGGTTCTCATGGATGTGTTCACTCCTCCATCCCCAGACCCTATTATATGCCAGGCTGGGTGCCTCTGGGGCTCCATGTGTGCCCTCCCAAGGTGCCAGTGCACAGGAGAAGACAGGGCAGTGTAGGAACCACAGGAAGAGTGCAGGTCCCTGCTGTAGCCAGGAAGGATGGATTGAGATGGCCATGGGGGGCAGCAGGAAGGAACAGGGGAGGTGGGAGAGCCGGAAGAGATTTCCAGGCCCCTGCACTGAGGCCCTGCTGGGGGAGGGAGGACGCCAGAGCCAGGAGGACAGAGGCACAAGGGGCTGCGCAGTTGCATTGAGGAGCCGGAGGATGTTGGGAGTGTCCCAGGCCAGAGCCAGGACAGGGCGAGGACCCAGTCATGGCATGGAAGGATGAGAGGGAGGTAGAAAGGAAAGGTGTCAGGGGTGGGGAGTGCCTGGAGACAGTGACATCTGGGCAGGGTTGGGGCCAATAGGAGTTTCCTGGACAGAGAACAGAGCTTGGGTAGGAGCCAGCGGCGTGAGATGGTGCAGGCCAGAGGGGCTCAGCAGAGGGGGTCAGGTGGGCAGAGAGGGATCCAGAGAGCTCTGTGCCAGGAGGAGCCTGCATGGAGGCTGCCAGATTCCCAAGTGCATCTGGGCAAGGTGGCAGCTTACCGAGGGGTCCCAGGAAAGTTCAAACCTATCAGAGCACGGAATCCCTCTGTGGTTCTGCAGTCGCCCCGGCTGATTTCACAGGGGCAGGACTTGCTGGGGGTCTGCAGGGCTGGATAATGATGGTCACAGAGCTTGTCCACCACGGACACTGGTGAGGAGTTCCAATCTTGGAAAGAAGTTGCTGTCGCTGCACATTTATCTATGCAGGTATTTTTGAGTCTGCTTTCCTAAATGTATTTATATCTGTCTGTGTATCATATCACATGCATTTTTGGGAGGGAATAAGCAACTTAAAATTAAACAAAATCCTCAAACCTTATAGGGCCACTGATACCACATGTCCCCATGCATCCAAATCACTCAGGTACCTCTGTAAATGCTCAGATCCCTACGCTCAATTCTGGCCTTCGGGGTTCTGTGTCCATGAGCGATTTTGAAGCCTGTGATTCCAGTGAGTACCATTCTCCTGCAGTCAGCCAGGGGCTTCCCATTCATTCTGCTCCTGCACTAAGTACCCAGCATCTGGGTATTGCTGCATTGAGTGATGCTGCAGTCTGAGGACTAAGCAGAAAAGTAATGTTGCTGTTACTAGAAGCAGCTGAGTGACACAAAACACAAAGCAATCATCATTCCTTGCCTGGGTCCCACACATGGTTCATACACAAATTCTTGCACTGACCAGGAAATTAATGCAACAGCTCCAGAATTAATGAACAGGGTCCCCTCCACAACCCAAGTGTCCCAAAATATCCTTGTCAGAATAATTCCTGACAAAGTTATGCTTAGAAAAATTACAGTGCACAAAAACATATCCTGAGAAATGGTCAGCAGAAAAAGAAAAAACAGAAAAATCACTTTAAGGGGTTACATGGAATAGGAATTCTATAAAGGACTTTAAAATAATGCTTACATCACCCACTTATATGTTCTATAAGAAAAGAATGGAGTCACCGATATAAGATCTCTATAAGCAGATTAAGCAGCAAACTAGACATAGGTAGAGAGAGACTTAGAGAACCGAAGGCAATGATGAGGAAATCATCCGAAATTCAGCACAGACAGATAAAAAGGGTTGCTGAGATGGAGTGGATAGTAAAGGGCTCTCTGAGGAGGTGACCTTAGAGTCAAGACCCAAAGACAAGGGAGACCCAGTCATGGAAGGAAGTGAGGCTGCAGGTCCTAGGCCTAAGAGGCAGACAAGCACGGCACGAGCAGGTTGGCGTGTTTGAGGAACACAAAGCAGACCCTATGTGGCTGTGGAGGTTCTGTAGAGAAGAGGAGCCAGGAGACCAGCCCACAAGTGGGGCTAAGGGGAGCCATGCCCCAGCTGTGCAGAGCGGACCATTGCACACTCACTCACTCACGGGTTCCCTGGCAGTGCCACTGTGCCAGGCCCTGTGCTCAAGGCAATGGGGAGTGCTGAGATGGATAAAGCCCAGCACCTGGTCCTCAAGGGCCTCTCCCTGCGTGAGCCAACGGACCAGTAACCAGCTCTAACACGAGGGAACAGACTGCCAGCTGGGAAGAGACAGAGTGGGGTGTAGGTCAGAGAAGGAGCCCCTGGGAGGCCTGACGGAGGCACAGGAGGTGCTTCTTGAGGGTCGGAGAGCTCTCTGCACCGTAGGGGGTGGCAGCGAGGACACCAGGGCAGAAGAAGGCTCTAACCCAGGCACTCCAAGGCCCCCACCACCCCACGACGTGAGGCGCGGCAGCAGGAGCCTCACCTGGCAGTCCACCGGAGGAAGCCAGCCAGTGAGCAGGCGGCGGGGGGCCGAGCAGGGAGGTGACCACATGACGGGGAGGGGAGAAGCCCTGGGGCATCAGAAAACGAGGCCAAAAATGGGGACAGCAGCCCATGCCCTACTTAGTCCCAGACCCTTGAAGAGGAGAGCTCCTCCAGGAGAGCAGCACAGACGTCTGTCCTGGACCCTGTGCTCAGGCCAGGCAGCTCGGGGGACGGGGAAGGCACATCTGGGGACTGCTTTATCACCACCTTTCCTCCCTCTCCGACCTGTAGGTCCCAGTGGAGCTGACTTGACCCACAACAAGATGGAAACCCCTGCATGTGCGGAGCTGGGGCTCCGGCCCTCTCTCTTGCACTGCCATCCCACCAGCTGCCAACCACCATCTCTTACCGAACCACAGGGACAGCCTCCTAACCAGGCTCCCAACGGGGCTGGCCCCACCCCCATGCACACAGCCACCAGTTACTAGAAAGAGGATGACATCATTCCTCTGCCTCAAACCTCGGTCTCTCTCCGCTCTTAGGATGCATCCAGACGCCAGCAAGCCTGTGACATCTGGCCCAGGCTGCCTCTCCCAGCTGGTCTCTGGAATTCAGGCCCATCCACATCCTGCAGCAGACACAGGGGCTCTTGGACACCCAGCACAGCCGCCAACCTGCCAGCAGAGATGCCAGGCACCCAGGGATGGATGGGCACACATGCCAACCACCAAGGGCAGCACTCCTGGCAAGGGTGGCAGGCTCCCGGGCTATCTCCAGCGTCGTTCTCTTCTTGGCATCCGGGATCTGGGAGCTTCCGTTTCCATGACGGCACCAGGGGCAGTTCCGGGCCAAAAATAGCTGTGCTTTCCAAGCGACCCGCATCCAGGTGTGAAATCCAGTTGATCAGTTAAGCCTGCAGCAGCTCCAAGTGGCTTGTAGACACTGCTGAGTGCTCAGGATCAAGAAGCAGGCTGCGTGTGTGCTCCCTGGAGCTCGCAGCCCTGAGGACCGAGGACAGCCAGGCGACCAGAACCGCCAGGGGAGCCTGGAGGTGCAGGCTGAGGAGGGTTCTGTGGGAGCCCCAGGAGGCACCTGCCCCAGGCAGACCCGAAGAGAGTGAGCCCAGCGCTCTAGGAGGGAGGACCAGCGGGGGCAAGCAGGACAGGTCACCAGTTACAGGATGAGCCCTGGATGGTACCTGCCCCGTGTGGGCCACCGCCTCAGCCCTGGACAGGAGTAGCCACACGGAATCCTCGTGGCTCCCTAGGATGCATATTTATCAAGGTCCCATTTACAGACAAGGATGCTGAGATGCACAGGGAAATGTCCCCAAGGTCCCACTGGAGGAGGTGGTGGCATGGGATTTTACAGAGACCTGCCAGACCCATGTCCAGAGGAAGAGGGTGAAAATAGCCCCGTGCCGGCAGGAACTGCCCATGAGAGCCCGAGAGCGGGGCGCGTCCTGAGCAGGGACAGGCGGGCTGCGGACCGACCTAACGTGACTCATCGACTGCACCCTGCTCCAGCGTGCTCTTGCAGGTAGTCAGCACTTTCAGCAGGTAAAGGGAATCAAGTGTGACCTTCATGATTTTTTTTTTTTTTTCAAACAAAATCCTTCAAAATTTAAGAATCCACTCAGTTTGCTCCATCTGGTCACTAATTTTTATGTTTCAAATGCTGTCTGTGCTTGCGATTCTTGCTGTGCTGTAAACACGTTTGGTGTGAATCTCAGAGTTTTAATTAGCGTGCTGGCTGCTCCTACAGAGTTACGCAGAACACATCGCGTACTTAGATGAGGAAACAGACGCCCCCCGGAAAGCAAGCGATCCCACCGGGATTGCCCAGTGCAATCATGGCTGAGCGTGGAACAGCTTCCTGGTTCTCCCAGCTTCAGCATGACAGTGTCCCTATTTTTCCAGATGTTTCTGCAAAACCAGTGGGTTCTTCCCCTCTGTGTCGACCAAGCGTTTGAAGTTTTCTGGCCCTTCTCAAAGTGAGGTCTCTCCCCATTGGAGGCTCCATGAAGATGGTTGCTGATCTACCGTTGGATATGTCTCTGAGGGGCGGGGAGCACCCTGCCAGGGAGGCCTGTTCCATTGGCAGCTGTAATGGTTGGGAAATTGATCCATGAATTGAGACTTATAGGAACATGTGTGGCCCCCAGAACAAATGTTTCACATGCCAATTGGGGTCCATTTATGGAGAGGGTTTTTCTACAGACATGCTGAGCCTGGTCCACGTGATTCCCTGGCTGCCCTGTGACTCCCCAGGATCAGGAGAGAATGCACAGAAAGGCCAGCTTTGCTGTGTCCTTTGCCCAAAGCAGCATGACCTGCTTGTCTGTCACGGGTTAAAATATAAAGAGGTGACTTGCTGCTTTCAGGCCCTGGCCGGGCACAGAAGAGGAAACTGCAGCTGGCTCTCAGACAGAAGCAAGACCTGAGTTTTTAATATTTGCTGATTCCTGTGGTGTAAACACTCTCACTATGGGTGAGTGCCAGCCACTGTCATGATGTCATGGAGAAGCTGGGGTCTCGCAAGTCAGGCGGGGCCAGCTCAGTGCGCCCGTGGGTGGGGCTTCAGTAAGAGTGTGCGTGTGAGAGAGTGAAGGAGTTCATGAATGAGAGCCGGATACTAATTTTGCAAAAGTGATATGAGAAAACCAGAATGAGCAAAAAAATATTTTTATAACTACAGTAGATACAATGTTATGAAGAAAACCATCTGGGATAGATACAAGGAGCATTTTTAGCTGTGACTCCAAATTACCTTCAAGGGAATGTGTGTATCCTTATGGTGGAGGCCTGACGGGCGGAGCAAGGCATTCACAGGAGCACAGGCGCGTGCGCGGGTGTGTGCGAGCACTGCACCAGTGTGCTCCCGGCACCCGGCTTTGTGTTAATCAGATGTGGAAATATCACCGTCAACGGAGACCGCTGCCCTGGAAGGAGAGCTTACTTCTCGCGGCTGCCCAGGGAGAGGCAGCACGAAGGCCCTGCCGGCAGGCAGCAGGCAGGGGCCAGCGGAGGCTGCCCAGGGCCTCTACAGCTTCTGCGGGAAGGGGTGGGAAGGGCGGGCCAGGTGAGCAAGCCTGGGTTGGACAGTCCCAGGGATGCCGGGCTCCAGGGCTGCCTCCCGCTGTCTGTGCCTGGTTCTGGGGTGACAGAAGTGCTGGTTTGGTGTGTCCGGCTCAGAAGGGGTGGCCGGGTGCCGGCTCTGATGGTCTAGTTTGCACCTGACAGGAAGTGCTTCCCCTGTCTAGGGGTCAGACAGCCCGACAAGGGTGGCTGTCTCTGGCCAATGGCCCAAGAAGGCAAATCAGAGTAAAATGCAGAAAATAAGTGATTCCTGCCGCCAGCTTCAGGCAAGTTACAAGGCGCTTTCTTCCTGTTTTCCATCAGCGGGACGAGGATAATCTCCCCAAGGCCTGGTGTGAAGAAGTGGATGCTCGGACCGGAGCAGATGGCGGAGCTGGCGCCTGAGGCCCCAGAGCTCCTTGGGCACAAGGTGGTCCCCCGTGGTGTGCATGATCCCTGGGAATCGAGCAGGTGCCGGCAGCGGGTGGCATGCCTGCTGGCGTGTGGGAAGAGCACACACGGCAGCTAGCTGGGTCTGCTTCCGCAGCTTCCTGTCACATGGAAGCGGAAACTCAGGCGAGGTCGAAGCTGGCTGTCCGTGCGCCCTAATCTGTGCTTCAAGATTCCCGAGGCCGTCTGCACCCTCCTCCAACGTCCTGGCCTAATTGATGGGCTTGTTCTGCAGTCGGGGGCCCTGGATCTCATTACACTGGGGCTCCTGGGAGCATCGATCTGATTCAGAAATAAGGCAATAAATCGTCCCCGCACGTCATGAGCAGACCCACAAGTCACAGAGGGAGGGGCCAGCCGCCAGGCTTTCTCAGCACGCTCTCTGTTTCCAGTTTGATTTCCATCAAAAGTGTCTGAACCAGCAATAGGTATCGATGGCTCTGAAAATGTTCATCTCTTTGAAACAGCGATCCCATTCCCGAGACTCACTCTCCCAGAACTAGTCTTCCATGGGGGGAGGCAAAGATTCACGTCCAAAGATAATCAGCAAGTTATTTATTCTAGGGAAAAAAGGGGACGGAAGCCGCCCGGATGCTCAGCAGCAGGCATCGGGAAAGCTTCCTGTTGTGTGACATGAAAATGAAGCTGGTGGAGACTGATGGCTGCGAAGGCCACGCCAGCAGCGGATGAAGAGGAGGGCCTGAGATCGTGTATCGATGACCACAAATGTCCTCAGGAAACAGCCGTAGGAATAAACAGAAAAAGACACGGGCCAAGGGCAACAGTGCTTTTGTTTTTAAGGACTTGGATGCTTTCATATTAACTGCTTTTCTGCTTCCTGTTTTTTCTCTGCCAAGCACACCTCACGTAAACTCACTTTCCATAATGTGAGTTTTCCCACAGCTGTAAGTGGACGGCGGCGCCCTCCTGGAAATGCAGAAGAGGGTGTAAGGATCGCATCCCCCTTGTCACCGTTGGACACGCCGGGTTCGGCGACCTCCTGTGCGGATCTCCCACCAAATCACTCACCAGCTATGGATGCCATCCAGAGTCCCTGTCCCCGCGGGTAAATTCTCCTCCCTTTCCGGTTTCGGTTCAGCCTCAACTGTCCACCTGATCAACACCCTGATCCAGTAGGCAGCTCAGAAGGAGCGCCTGAGTTCTACACCGACGTCACCTCGAGTCACAGAAAGGGCACCTGCTTCCACTCCTTCTCCCCCCAGCCTCTCCAGGTCACTTCTGCAAGAGCCCGTCCTGAGACGTCCCTTTCCACCACCCACGGTCCCACGGCCACCTCAGGCTCGCGTCCACCCTGTCCCCACACCCTAGGGTCCAGTCGTGTCCAGCCCTCACCATCTCCAACATGGCTCCTCATGCCATCATGGACACCTCTGCTTGGACGTGACATCATGTCCACAGGTATTCCCAACCCACTTTTCCCTCGTTTCCTCCTACTCCAGAAGTTGGAAAGGTAGTTATTGACTCTCAGTTGGGAATGGCCAGGGGACATGTTAATGGGCAGATCCTGCCAACAAGATACAATGCAATGTCTGCTAGAGTCATCTAGAAAAAACAGACTTCTCCTTTCCTCTTGGAAGATTAATGTGAAGCCTGGGGCTGCAGCAGTCACCTTGTGACCTTGAGGCAATAACCCCTAAGAAGAAATGCCAACAAGTCAAAGACAGTAGACCTGAAGGGTGGAAAGCAGCTCAGTGGTTGACGGCATCACTGAGATGCTAGACCAGACCTAAGCCAAGTATCTCGGCTCCTTGAGCAGAGAGGTCATAAGCATGTGTGTTTGTTCCAGTGTAAGGTATTCTACTTCTTGCAGGCAGCTGTCTCCTGCTTGACTCCCTCTTCCTCACACGGGGAAATGTGTGTGAAGTGGTGAGTTCAGTGCCCAGAACAATTGCCAAGCTCAGGCCATGATAGTTTCCTCTCCTCTTCTCTCTGCATCTTCTGTCGGGAATACACTGTACATAGAACTTGTATTTTACTTTGCATTTAATTAGCTCCTGTGAAAGAAACCAAACTGAGTTCACCTGGGCCAAGCAGGACTTCCTGGCAGGACCATCTCCTGTACCTGAGCGGAAGGGTGAGCAACCACCCAGGGTGAGCCGGGCCCAGCCCATCTTCCTGCCTGTGGCCAGCCATGACTTTTCCCCCTCTCGCTCTGCACTGGCCTCCTCTCTGCCGTGGGCAGACACACTAACAGGCCTGCAATCATTCTGGAGTCCTGAGCTTAGGATTTAAGGTTCTGAAAAAAGTTCAGCCGGGTGTCTGACTGCCAACCAGTCACCTGTGGGGGCGGAGCTGTACCACCTGGCACCTCCGGGCTCCACTCACTGCAAAGAAGGGGGAGCCAGGCCCACAGCAAGACCCTGTGTGGTTCCCTCAAGTCATCACCCTCTGCCTCCCAGCGCAGAGGAGAACTAGGTCTCCTTCAGGGCGGGGACGGCGGCAGGGCAAGTCTACAGCTCGTAAAAGCTGAAGGGCTTCCCCGAATGCAGAACCTGAGATCAGGAGGTGGGTGCAGGTGAGGAAGCAGCAGAGCTGGGCAGTGAGCCCAGAAGCAGAAGCCAGGGTCCAGGGGGGTCCTGGGGTCCCTCCTGTACCCGTGGCTCATGACTCCAAGAGCACCGCAGAGAAGTGTGCAGAGGCCTGGACACTGGCCTCGTGGGCAGGAGCCACAGCCTGGGTGGCCCAGGAGCCTGGGCCTGCTGACAGGCAGCCGCGAGCCCAGATGCCCCGTCTCCTGGCAGGCTCAGGTTGCGAAGGCGTGGACTGCAGGTCAAGAAGTTCAGCTTTTCTTGGAAGATGTAAGGGCCCCTGTTAGTCCAACCCAAGTAAAGATTCTGTCTAACAGAAGTGGATCTGGCATTCCGGACCACCCGCATCCTGCCTATACCGCCAAACCCACACGTTCCCAGTGTGATTCTCTAATCCTGCGATGACCCCATGTTACACATAAAGAAACTGAGGCTCAGAGACACTGGATAACTTGCCCACAGTCATCCAGCTGGAAGCAACAGAATCCCATTCGAATCCAGATCTGCCTTGCTCCTCAGCCGGGTGGCCGCAAGGACACCAGGACTTCCCCAGAGACCCTCAGCAGCGAGGGCCAGCAGAATGAAGTCAGGTCCCTGGGAGCCACGGGGAGGGGCCTCCTTCACCCAGCCCTGCTCAGCCCGCCTGGGCTGCAAAGCTTCTTGCCATTTAAAATAAACGTGTGTTTGGGACGCACAGCATGCAGGAAAGCATGACTGAAAAACGAAGGGACCTTCCGGTAACCACCCGGGACGGCAGTGCGGGGTGTGAGGGCCTCTCCCGTGTTTCTGCGGAAGCAAGCGCATTGCATTCTTGAGTCTTGAAAGCACCACCCCAGAGGCATCTGATTATCCAGCGCTGCAGCACTTCGGCTGCGCCCAGCCCAGGCCTGACTTGCTCAGGTCGCCAGGAGTCGCCCAGCCTGGGCTCCCATAAATCACCGCAGGCCCCAGGCCCAGGTGTCAGGCGGCTAGCGCCATCCGCCCCGCGCAGGGAGACACAGTGGCCATTCATCAGAGCAGGGCGGATGGTCACAAGTGAGGTCAAGAAAAACGACTCTGCGTTCCCAAGGGTGAGGCGTGGAGGGGAAGGGCCATGCTGGGAAGAAGAAAAAAAAAAAAACACATTGTCACTTCTGTTGTCAGGAAGCCCAGAAACGCGACCCCAAAACAACCATGAGAGAGGAAGGAGGAGAGGTCTCCTGGCAGCACCGCCTCCAAGGTCGCCCAGTGGAGCTCTGGGCTCACCCTAGTGCTCTTCCGAGGGTGCTTTGGGGGAAGGAGACGTCCAAAGGCGGCTCAGCTGGTGCACACAGACCAGCTTTTCCCGATTGGTCCCTGGGCACTT
Source organism: Sciurus vulgaris (assembly GCF_902686455.1). Taxonomy (NCBI): domain Eukaryota; kingdom Metazoa; phylum Chordata; class Mammalia; order Rodentia; family Sciuridae; genus Sciurus; species Sciurus vulgaris. The sequence goes on from NC_136469.1 coordinate 141,524,532, forward strand.
GGGAAGCACACGCCTCTCCCGGCTGGCTGCCTTCAGTTGATCCCTTTACAAGCGGGTCCTGGGGGACGCTGGCCCCAGAATTTGGCTGATGCTTCTCAGCTGGAGACATGTCAAACCCCCAATGTGAGGAGCTTCCAAAAGTGTCAGTCCTTGACCTCCACAGATGGAGCGGATAGAGTCTGGCTGGGGCCAGCAGGGCTGCCTCTCACGGCTCCCCAGGGCTCCTGGTGGGCAGCCAGGGTGAGCACCCTCTCTGTGTGGAGGGAAACAGACCCTGGGAAGCTCAGGCCCTGCGTAAGGCTTGGTGCTTCTCGGAGAATTCCTGACTCTCCTGCTGGGATGGACATGCCTCCCTCCCTCTTTCCAGAGGGAGACTTGCATGAGTGGTGGGGGCGTGGGGGGTGCCAGCACTCCTCTCTTGCTCCCTCCACAGTGCCACTTCCAGAGCTGAATGTGCTGCCCTGACTCAGGGCCAGTTTGCAGTTCAGAGGAAGTGGAGGGATGCGGGGTCGGTGGGTCCCATGCCAGTTTCCATGGATACCAGGGTGCAGGAAGGTTCTGGAAATCTGGATGGACTGACTTGGAGTGAGTATCGCTTCTCTGGTGACACACAGAACCTCCACACTGCTCAGAAGCAGTGGACTGAGCAGGCACAGGAGTGGGCATCCTTCGTAAAGGAGACACACCTGCCTCCAGCAGCTGCAGGTCCCTGTAGGAGGCCAGCTGGAGGCGAGTCCCAGGCACGGAGGCCAGGACAGCAAGGGCAGCCTCTGTCTCCAGGGCCTCCTGCTGAACCAAACCACCGTGACCTGAGGGGTCATGTCATTAACCCTGGTTGGCACCTAGCCGGCTCTGGAAGGACCACACCAGGTGCAGTGCTGCTGGGTGGAGTGCACAGAGACAGAAACGCTGCCTTACAGAGCAGCCTGACGAGTCAGCTCCAAGCAGGGAAAGTTGTACCGTTATTACTCACTGCACAGCAGTTGGGAGCTCGGGTCTGGAGCCCACGTGCGGTACAGATTCCCCCACCCCACTCACTGGCTGTGTGATCTTGGGTAAATTAATAAACCCCTCTGTTTTCACTGTATGGCTAGAGGATGGTGACAAGGCCTGCTTCACAGCATGGCCTGTGATGATTGAACTGACGTGGGCAGAGTGCTCTTGGCATCCTGGGATCCTGGGGGTATTCTGAGCACACACTATGCATTAGCTGTGAATATGATTCCAGCTGAGGGAAGAGAACATCTTCCATCCAAGATGGCAGAACAACAGAGAACAACTTTGTCCTTATCAGCAATCACCGACTGCAAAGACCGCTCTCAGCCCCACCGTGACAAAATGCCGGCCCACCAGGTGGGCAGAATGGCTGGGTCCCAGCCAGCCCCACCTGGGGAAGCGCAGGAGCGGCTGGAGGTCCTCTTAGGCCTGAGGACCGAGCTCACAGCCAGGACCTCTGAGGGATGTGCCCTGCCCGTTTGGGTGACCTGAGACCTTGAGACCTGAGCAAGCATCTGGGGCGGTTCGGGAAGAGCTGGGCCACACCCCAGGAGCAGCTCACTCCCTGTCGGTACAGGGCCTTCCTCCCGGAGCGGGGATACAGGAGAGGAGAGATGTGCCGCAGGGATGCGGCCTGGCCTGCTGTGGCACAGGTGGTGTCTCCCCTCCCATCCCCAGGCGGACCCCAGGCATTCCGTGTGACTTAGTGCTACGTGTGAGTGAGCTCCTGCCAGGAACCCAGGGAGGAGCTGGCTGAGCCGGGGGAGCCTGTGGCCCTGGGCGGAGGCGTCTGAGAGGCTCCAGTTGCTGTCCTCTGCCCGGCCACCGCGACCAGGGCAGGGGTTTAGGCGAGGGGAATCAGAGTGTCCAAGATCAGCCTCGGGTGGGTGGATAGCTGTGTGGAGCTGGGGCAGGAGGAGGGCGCGGGGAAGGGGTGAGGCGTGGATTCTGTGGGGAAAGCAGGAGCGGCATCCCTGCACACCGGAGTGACGGGAAAGCGCTGCTTTCCTGAAGAAAGAGCCGCTGACAGGCAGGGCCTGGGTCCATTCTCCCCCAGGTCCCGGACTGCCAGCCCTCGAGAACAAGGTGGTCGGGCACATGAGCATGGTTCTGAGGGTGCAGCAGGGGCTCGGCCCCCCGTAGACACCAGTGGCAGCCATGGGTGTCTCTGGTTCCACTTGACCCCTCCTGGGAAGGTCCCCACCAGAACCACACTGCTGAGTGACAGCAGCCAGCTCTGCCCGCGTGCCAGCTCCTGGCAGCACAGGGAAGTAAGAAGAGGCCAGAGGAAACGCAAAGCCGGACGACATGGGGTGGCATGGGGGGAAACCACACACTCCCTGGCCCTCCAGGGCCACGGCTCCCCGGCTCCTTGCTCTGTGCTTCTGACAGGCCTGGGAGGAGGAGCAGAGCCTCAGCTCCCCACGCCTCTCTCCCGGCTGCCCTAAATTTTAATCAGCAATAATTGTCATAAACATTTTTATGGCACTTCAGCAATTACAAACCACTTTCCACACATTATCTCCCTGGGAGCCACAGAACAGTGGAGGGACGCGCGACCCACTTTCCTGAAGGTGGACGGGATTTTCCTGCTTCAGAGAGAAGGGAACCTGGCGTCCCCAGGTGCCCCGGGTCCTGGTCCTCGACACAGGCAAAGGAAAAGTAGTTTTCCTTAGGGAAAGTCCCCGGCAGCACAAAGAAGTCTGAAGATCCTGCCTGGCGGGCCAACGTGATGACCTCTGGGGGGCTCCCAGGGAGTGTCCCCTTTCCTGTGTGTACCTGTCTTTCCGTAGGGGTTAGATTTTTATAAGGAGCACACGTTAATTTGGTAGCTTAAATTTTCATAACTGCCAGAAAAGGGAAGCGTCGGGACCAATGGGATTCTGCTTACCTGAGAGTCCAGAGCAGGCAGATCCACGCAGACAGGAAGCAGGGCGAGGTCGGGGCGGGCCTTGAGGGTGCAGGGCTCCTCGGGGGAGGAGTGTTCAGAAATGAACAGCGCCAGGTGCTCAGCACTGTGAACATACCAAAGGCCACCGCCGGGCACACTCAGAAGTGGCTGCACTGGTGGTCTCCGTTTTAAATGAGTGGATGACCCAGCGGGGCCCCTGCACCCTGGGCTTGTGCCACCCCATCTCAGAGCCAGATGGAAGCTAGTATGGCAGTTGGAACAGTTTATAAATGCAGAGGCCGCCCTGCCCGCTGCTCCCCGTGGCCCCAGGACACCCAGTCCCTGGCCGAGGAAGAACCAAGTGCCTGCAGCTCAGGCACGCAGGCACTCACACTCACACATGCCTGCTTTCATCTCCCGGGCACTGCGGGACCACACCAGGGGAGGGGCAGGCAGGTGGCAAGCAGTGGACACCAAGAACAACGGCAAAGCAGGTCAGGACTTGGCAGGGAACGCCTGGGAGCCCAGTCACGGCAGCCAGAGGTCATCAGAAGGCAGCCACACACCAGCACGCAGAAACAGGTCCTGTGGCAAGAGATCTGACTGCCACCGGTGCCCGGGGCCACCACTGGTATCCTCACACTCCAAGGCAGTGTCCCCAGACCCTGCCCCTCCGCCAGCCATCACTGCCCACTGCCCACTCCTTGTTGACCACGCTCAGCTCCTCCCAGTCTTTCTGTCCCTGCCTTTTGTCCACTCCTCCAGTCTTCCCTGTTCAGCTTAGACCCAGCTTCCTCCAGGACACCGTCCTCAACTGCACGTCCCTCCCCACCCCAGCCTCCACCAGGCCAGGTGCCTCCCCAGGGCTCCCTGCTTGTGGACACTGCCATGCATCCCTGCGTGGACAGGAGACTTGGCCCACTCCGCTCTGGGCCTCAACTGCAACTCCCCAGAGGCATCTGCTACTATGGAGCTGAAATTACTGTGTGGAACTTGCAATATTAAGAAATTTAACGTTTATAGCTTCCTATAAACTGTAAGTGTTCATAATACACACGATGATTTAATTTAATTTAGGTAGAGCTCATTAGGTAAAAAAATAAAAACCTTTCACAGAATTCCCCCCAAACAACGTTCATCTTGTCTTTATTGAGTGCCCACTCCAGGCAGGGCCTGGGGTACACTCCGCGAAGTGCGTCCTCCTGCTGCATCCAGGCAGAGTGGAACAAAGGCCGGGGAGCTGGCCAGCTCGCCCTCCCTCCCCCGTGCACAGGCCTCTGGCAGCAGGGGAGTCCAGTCTCAGGGCAGCGCTGGGAGGCGGAGAAGCACCTTCGTTTGCTCCAGCAGCCTCTGGAAGGCAGTGCAGGGCGAATGTGGATGTGTCCAGGGCTCTCTGAGAGTTTGAGGAAGCAGCGTGGGCTCCAGTTCTTGCTGACAGCACCCACATCCTGCCTGCGGCCTGGGGACGAGACATCTCCCTGGGCCAGCAGCCATCCTTCCCATGGAGGATGCCTGTGTCACTCAGTGTCACAAAACCTTGTAGAAGTGCCTCTAGCTGTATGGCAAATGTTTTTTTCTTTCTTTCTTTCTTTCTTTCTTTCTTTCTTTTTTTTTTTTTTTTTTTTTTTTTCGGTACCTGGGATTGAACCCAGGGTCCTTTAACCTTCTGAGCCACATCCCCAGCCCTTTTTATGTTTTATTTAGAGACAGGGTTTCACTGAGTTGCTTAGGGCTTCACTAAGGTGCTGAGGCTGGCTTTGAAGCTTTGAACTTGCCATCCTCCTGCCTCAGCCTCCCAAGCTGCTGGGATTACAGGCATGTACCACCATGCCTGGCTGGGAATTTTTTTTAAAAACTTTCTTATTTCCCCCCACTATACAAGTTTTACATGCCCCTTAAAGATATTATGGAAATAGATAAAAACAAAAAATTAGTCGATCTTCCCAGTGTGTGTTTTCAACAGATTGCAGGGTTCCGCGGGCTTTCTGACTCAGCAGTGTTGGATTTTCCCTCAGCGCTGTCTTCCCAGCAGCCTTGTAGAGAGGGCACAGCAAGCCACTCATCATTCAATGAGCACCTCCTGATGTCCTTGTCACACAGTAGGCGCTCAGTGTAGATGTGCTGGATGCGTGCTAAATGGCCAGTCTCTCCCTGAGTGGGCATATCGTTTACTTAAGGCAATTGAACATTTCCCTCTTCCTGATCACTTGCTATTATAAATCACACCATGATAAATTGTGCAATTTGTCATGTCTGTGTCAATGACCAACCAGAACCCCCACAGGAGTTATTTCCTACTCAGAGGGTGTGGACGTTTTCTGGCTTCTGACTCATCTGCTAGCAGGTGTTTTTTTCAAAGCAGTATCTACACTACTTTGAGGGCTGGAAGTTATGAAAATACTCCTTTATCCCGAACTCAACACAAGCAGGCAGAATCTGCATTCTGCTTTGCTAAAGCAAGTGCAATCTCCTCCAGGTATAACGTTATGTTTTTTTTGACTTACACCCCATGTGAAATGTGAGCTTCGAGAAACAGGAGAACCGGCTCTGTGGTGATTCCCATTTCAGATAAAGGAGACATGTTTTGGAAGCAAAAGGACCAAAGGAGCCAGAGCACTGGCCTGGAGTCCCAGCTGCTCAGGAGGCTGAGGCAGGAGGGTCACAAGATCGGCCTGGGCAACTTAGTGAGCCCCTGCCTCAACCAAATTCAAAGAAGGGGATGCAGTTCAGTGGTACTGTGCATGCCTAGCGGGCACAAGACCCTGGGTTCACTCCCCAGTATCATCAAAAATAGATGATAGGATGGATAGATGGATGGAAAGAATGAAAGAAAGGAAGGAAGGAAGGAAGGAAGGAAGGAAGGAAGGAAGGAAGGAAGGAAGGAAGGAAGGAAGGAAGGAAGGAAGGAAGGAAGAAAAGGAAATCTACATCTCACTTCCATAAGCAGAACATGGAAGTAGGACGTTCCACGACCCGGCCCACAGGAGAAGGAAGCATGCATGGAAGGAGTGAGTCCATGGCAACAAGCTGTGGGCGGCCCAGAAGCCCCCAAGAGCCCAGCCTAAAGGTGCTTCCAGAATTCTCCTGTAAATGCCCCCACGCAGATGGGAGAGGGTCAGCAGACGTGCGGGCTCTCAACCCCATTGCCTTCCTCTGCTATTATCTAAGCAGGGAAATCGTGTGGAAGATGCTGCATCATTAGGAGCTGCTGTGACAGTGGCCAGCTTTAACTATGAGCCACCCCACCCTGGGTAATCTTCCCAGGCTCTCCCAGAGAGGGGCCAATACAATGGCTTTGACATGACAGGTTGACTCCCTCATGAAGATTTATGGCCTTTAAATTTTGCTCCGGTGTCTGCAGGACTCTGGTGACACTTCAGCCACAATGACAACCAGACAGTGATTTGGAAAATGCTAGATCTTGGACAGAGTTGCCCTGGACACTGGGGGGCACAGAATTGAGAATCAGGGGACCAGAATGAGGTGTCATGTCCCAACTGTACCACTGACGTGCCCCAGGACCTCACTCGCAGCCTTGGCCAAAGGTCCCTCCTCTGCTCTTCAAGGACGGCACCTTTGATTTCTTTGGAAAGTAGCGACTGACCATAAGAGATATCACCACTGTTTTTTAATTTCAGCTGCTCATTAAAACTCTGGGGCTTGGGCTGGGGATATAGCTCAGTTGGTAGAGTGCCCTGGCTTCAATTCCCAGCACCACAGAAAAAAAAAAAAAAAAAGAAAAAGAAAAAGAAAAAAGAAAAACCTCTGGGGCTCAGCCCTCACTCCCGGTTCTTTTCCTGTTGCCATCTTTCTATGGCTCCAGAGGGACTCTGGCTCCCAGCACTGGCTTGAATTGTTCCCCATTTTAACAATTTTAATCACGTGGTGCATCTGAGCAGCCTCTCCCCAGAGTTCCCTCATGGGAACCCCCTGAAAGGAACCAGGCCGTAGCCACTGCTCCCCTGACTCCGCCCCCTCTGCACACACTATTTTTCAATCTGAATTGTTAACTTCCCCATAGTCATTGGTCTAATTAGTCGGTGGGCTCCCCCTGTTTAAGGGTGGTTCCCTGCTATGAGCGCTCTTCTCTCTCACCCTTAAGGGCGGCACTCTGTTCATCTCCTACTAAAATCTCGTGTGAGTTCCCGCATCCGGCTGTGCTTCCGGGTGCTTCCATTGGTGCCGTGACTCGGATGGACTCTTCTACCACCACCTAGGCGAGCGGAATCCCGTCTGTCTCCCCGACCCCCGGGCGCTGCTCGCACCTTCCATTCGCCCCATGCTCTCCTCCACACCCAGAACTGGGCTTCAGATTGGGGGTTTTCCCCTTGGCCGACTAAACACTCCTCTGCTGACCGTTGATCATCCAGCGCCCTCGAGGCGGTTGCTGAGTGGGGGTCCCCAGCCACCACTTTTACAGTCACGGCTGCCCCTGAGCTGACCTTATCTGACGGGCGGGTCCCTGATCCTTATGGTGGAGATTCCCTCTCTGGGTTGAGGCTCCTCTTCACTTTCCCTCTCGAAAATTCTGCTGTCAGGTCCTCAACCCCCTCGGCTTATGCCCAGGACCCACTGACGGGGGTGACCACTCCCACCATTGTGCTGCCTCCTCGCCTCCAGCCAACTAGTCTGTGACCTTGGGACGCCTTGGACACTGACTAGGCTGTTCATCAGCCTCCACCATGGGATCTGGGTCTTCCGTTCCGGCAGTTTCACCCTTGGGATGTCTGCTAGAAAGTCTTAAATCCCTTCACCTGATCCCTGACCCAGAGCCACCGAAACTTACTTGCTTGTGTAATGCTATTTGGCCACAGTATCCTTTGGATGATCAATCTAGATGGCCAATTAATGGCACTTTGGATACTAATGTTTTACCGGACTTGCACAACTTCTGTGAGTGAGGGGGCAAGTGGAAAGAAATTCTTTATCTTCAACATTTTTCTTTCTTGTGCATTAAATCTGGTCTTTGCTCTTCCCGTAAGCCCGAACACCTCCTTCTGCTCCCCCTCCTAATCCCTCCTCCTCCTCCGACTGGGACCTGGCTGGCGACCCAGCCCCATACCGGTCTCCTGCGGCAGAGGCCCCCCTGGCCCCCGCTCCTCCATCTCCTTTGCCCGTTCTGTTTCTGCTTATGTCCCCCCTCAGCCCCGCTCAGCCCAGTCCTCCTGTCACACGATCCCGGGCACACGTTCTGGCCCCCTTACAGGAGGTGGCTGGTGTGGAGGGAGTGATCAGAGTCCGTGTTCCTTTCTCACTGTCTGATCTTTCCCAGACAGAGAAGCAGCTAGGCTCCTTCACCTCCAGCTCCGCGAACTTTATCAAGGAATTTCAATATCTTACTCAGTCTTACGATCTTACTTATGACATTTACATGATCATGTCCAACACCTTGACCCCTGAGGAGCATAGGAGAGGCTGGGAACAGGTGCGCAATTATGCAGATGAGGTTCACCAATCGGCCCCAACCCACCCCATTGGGGCTGAAGCAGTACCAGATAGGGAGCCCCAGTGGGACTATAACACAGGGACGGGGCGTCCACAGCGGGATGAGTTCCAAACCTGTGTCCTTGCAGGTCTCCAAAAGGCTGCCATTAAGCCCATTAACTATGACAAACTTTGGGAAGTAACACAGGACAAAACTGAAAACCCACCCACGTTTCTGAGTCGCCTCCCGAGGCTCAAGCATACCAATCAGGACCCTGAAACTCCAGAGGGACAACAGCTACTCATGACTTTTTTTTCTCAAAGTTATTCGGACATAAAGGCTAAATTGAGGCAGTTGGAGGGGGGCCCCTTACCCCACAGCCAGAGGTTCTAGCGGTGGCATTCAGGGTGTAAGACGGAAGGGAAGGAAAAGAACTAAAATACCAAATGCTGGTCAAAGACTTTCAGCCAGCTAGACCTGCCCAGCCGGCCACTACTAGGGACACCCTCGCTCCCAGAAGCCCTCCAGGCCCGTGCCTCAAGTGCAGAAAGAGGGCCACTGGGCACGAGCCTGCCCCACCCCCCCGCAACCCCCAGGTCCTTGTCCAAAATGCCACCAACTGGAACACTGGGCAGTGAAATCCCTAGTGCTCACAGAAGTGCCAGGTCACCCTCGCCCCCTCCCCCAGTGACTTACTGGGATTGGCAATGGACGACTGAAGGGACTTCTACACTCAACGACCATCACCACTCAGGAGCCCTGGCTGACCCTTACGGTGGCAGGCAGGCAGCTCCCTTTCCTGGAGCCACCTTCTCAGTGCTGCAGAGGTTTTGGGGACCCCTTCTCCTGCCAGATCCTCTATTGTTGGGGTAGAGGGAAACCATACCACCCCCTAAAACCCCTCCAATAAGTTACCATATTGGACAAATCTGCTCCACTCATTCCTTTTTGACAATTCCTATGTGTCCCATTTCCCTCCTGGGATGGGACTTCCTAACCAAATTGGGTGCCTCTATTTCCTTCTCACCCACCATGCGCCTCCACCGAGACTCCTCTGCTGTTCCTCTCATGACCTTGCAGGAATACACAACCCAACCTGAGTCTTCATATCCCCTTCCTCCCTCCCTTGTGGACCCCAAGGTCTGGGACACCCACACCCCTCTGTAGCCACATGCTCGCCTTTACTCATTCGTCTGAAGGATCCAACATCCTACCCAGCCCAGGCCCAATATCCCCTTCCCCAAAGGAGCCTCTTAGGGCTTCAACCAGTCATCCAGGATTTAAGGCAGAAAGGCTCCCTGTGCCCCTCCGACTCACCTTATAACATTCCCGTCCTGGCTGTTAGGAAGCCTAATGGATCTTACCACTTGGTGCAAGATCTCCACATCATCAACTCAGCAGTTGTCCCCATCTTGCCCATTGTGCCCCATCCCTACACCCTGCTTTCCTCTATCCCTTCCTCCACCATATGCTTTCTGTGTTGGATTTGAAGGATGCCTTTTTCACTATCCCTCTTCATCCTGACTCGAAGGATCTCTTTGCCTTCACCTGGACTGACCCTCTCACTCAAGTTTCTTCTCAGCTGACCTGGTCAGTTCTCCCACAGGGATTTTTGGGATATCCCTCACCTCTTTGGCCAAACACTGTCTCATCTTGCCTCTCGTACTTTCGTTTCCTCCTTCCTCTTACAGTATGTTGATGAGCTTCTTCTATGTAGACCCTCTCTAGAGGACTCCCAAGGAGACACTGTTAAGCTTCTAAATTTTCTGGCTGACAGAGGGTATAGGGTCTCTCCAGCAAAGGTGCAGCTTTCCCATGCGCAGGTTATTTGCTTAGGAGTCAGCCTCTCACCTGGATTTAAGGCCATCAATGTAGAGAGAAAAGCATTGCTGCAGGACATGCCCACTCCATCCACCAAGGAAGAAGTCCTTTCCTTTCTAGGGTTAGAATATTTATGATCCTGGATCCCAATTTTTTCCATCCTGGTGGCCCCTTGTATGAGGCTTCAAAGGGTGGTCCCACTGCACCTCTCCTCAACCTGGCGGAAGCCCCTTTCCAAACCCGAAGGAAAGCCCTTCTTCAAGCCCCAGCCCTATACCTCCCTGACATCACCAGACTATACTACCTGTTTTTCTCTGAGAAAAGTGGGCTCACTCTGGGGGTCTAAGGACACACGTTCAGTCCTATCTTTGTCCAGTGGCATATCTATCAAAAAGACTATGCCCCACCGTAAGAGGCTGGGCACCATGTCTTAGGGTATTGGCTGCAGCATTTGTCTTAACCTAGGAATCAAAAAAGCTTTCCTCTGGGGCTCCCACTGAAGTGCTCTCACCTCATCATCTGTCCGAGCTTCTTACTTATAAGGTCTGCAAACTCTACTGCCCTGTCAGATGTTAGCCTTGCAAACTGCTCTTATTGAGGACTCTTCCATTTCCTTTAAGACATGCCCTCCTTTAAATCCAGCCACCCTCTTACCCCCGCCTTCCAACATACATGCTTCAGCAACCCACAGCTGCCTTGAGACCCTGGAGGAGTTACTCCCCTGCCCCTCCAATGTCCAGGAGGGGGCCTCACACAGCCCTACTTTCATATGGTCCACTGATGGGAGCTCTTTCCTCCATGAAGGGAACCAATGGGCTGGACATGCCATTGTCTCCCTGGAAAAGTTTATAGAGTTGGGACCACTACCCGACACCATCACCAACCAACAGGCAGAAATAGTTGCCCCCACCCGCACATTCACCCTTGCAAAGGGAGAATCCCTCACCCTCTACACTGACTCCAAATATGCTTTTCACATTATCTTCTCCCATGCTGCTATTTGGAAGGAGAGGGGCCTTCTTACCACAAAAGGGAACTCCATCACCAATTCTAGCTGCATCCTAGAATGAATAAACCAAACTCTTAAAAATATCTTAACCAAACTTTCTTTAGAACTTCACCTTGATTGAGTTAAACTCCTGCATCTTGCTCTTCCGCGTCTTTGCTCGCTCCCAAAGAAACCTGCCAACATCTCCCCTTTTGAGCTGATGTACAGTCACCCCGTCCTTCCCCCGGGGTTACTGCCCCTTCCGTCCCCTCTTCCTTCTCACATATTCATTCCTCCTCTAAACCATATTCGGGCATTCCTATGGGGTCACGCCGACTCCTCCTGGCCCAGGCCTTTGTCTGGCTTCCTGGCTCAACCCCTTCAAATAGGAGACCAAGTTCTCATCTCTCCTCCTCAGGAGGCCACAGCCCCTCTACCTCCCAAATGGCAGGGACCCCATACGGTGATCCTGGCTACGCCAACGGCTGTCAAGGTGCGAGGTTTACCAGGATGGCTACGCATTTCCCAGGTTAAGCTCTACTCTCAATCCACAAACTCCTCTCCAGCTTCTAAACCTCAGGTTTCTTCCAACCAGTACTCGGCCACCCCAGTGGGACCTCTCTGCCTCAGGCTGAAGGGCATCAAGTCCTCCGCCCCTCTTCCTGTTCCGGAGGCTGAGGACCAGAACACCGAGGCACCCAGAGCCGGCCATGAGGACTGGACTGCCAGCTACGCTCTTGCCTTTCCTGCCTTTCACCCTGTCTGCCATTTTCCTAAATTGGGATTTTTCCCAAACAGATCTGTCCAGCTTGTGTTACAGGACCATCAGGACCTCATAAAGGATGAATCGGAGCCTGGCTACAAGTGCACCCCCTAGGGGAACTATCCAGTCCCCAACCCCTGCCTGCCGCAATGACATCACCCTCCCCTGAATCAGTTCTGTGCCCATGTCCGGCAAGAAGCAGTCACTGAAGCTGGATCTTCGCCCATATGCCCAAAAGGGATCTTCTTATAAAAAACAAAAAGGAGGAATGAAAGGACGAGACTGTAGCCATTTCTCCCCTGATTCTGCCCCACCACACACACACAATTTTTCAATCTGGATTGTTAACTTCCCGTTTGTCATTGGTCCAATTATCCCATGGGTTTCCCCTACTTAAGGGTAGTTCCCCTGCTATTAGCACTCTTTCTCTTTCTCTCGCCCTTAAGGGCAGACGCTCTATTCGTCTGCCTATTAAATTCTCTTGTGTGGGTTCCCGCGTCCAGAGTGGTGTGCAGGGTGCTTTCACCCCTCACTTAGGCAGGTCTGACCGCCACCCACAGGCTCCCTCCAGGACCCGCCTCCCCCAGAGCACATACCTGAGCAGTCTGTGGTGGCAATGCTCTGCAGTGTCCATCTCCCCTGGGAGCCAGTGGCCCCAGGTCAGATTCATCCCTGCTGTCCCTGATGCCTGGGCACTAAGGCAGGAGAGAGGTGGGGAGGGCAGAGGACTGGAAGGAAAGAAGGGAGACATCCCCAGCCAGGGGCACATCAGTGCCTTGTACACACCTGAGCAAGTGAGAAAACTCCCCAAGACTTGGACTAAGGCGGAGCCAGCCCTGGATGACACCCTGCACTCCAGGTCCAGGACACTTGGCCAACAAGTTCCCACACCGCTGCTGGTCTGTCCAGGGCAAAAGAAGAGAACCACAGGATGCACAACCACCATGCACAGTGCAGAGGACACCACAGGAGGTCCCCAGGGGATCCAGACCATGAGGAGATGAGGAGCTAGGGCTCCTCATCCTATAAATATCACCAGCTCTGAAGGTCCCTGGCTCTGGTTTGCAAGGACTTTTTCAGTCTCTCTTTGCAGAAAATACAATCATTGATCGTCACACATGGTGCCCAACTCACGACGGTCTGACCTGCTGTTCTCTGAGCTTGTGATGGTGTGGAATTCATTGGAAACTGAACTCACATTGTGGCTGCAGACTCTCGTCTGGGCTAGTGACCACTGTGCCATCCTTTCTCACAGTGCTGGGCAGCAGCCACAAGGCAGCTGTCAGTCAGCCCGGGACCAAGGGAAAACCCTGGGCCTGCAGTGCGCCCTCTGCTGAGCCAGGATGAGTGGTGGGGTGACAAGCCAATGCATTTTCAACTTCTGACATTTTCTTCACCGGGATGGGATGCCCTAGTCAGATGAGAAGCATCTGTATTCTCATTTCACAGAAGAGAAAAACAGACAAAGGGCTCTTTCCCCTGAAGAGAGACTGTTGTGAGAAAGATGAGAAACTGCTACTGTTGGAGGTTTCAACACATCCTCCTCAGATTTTACAGGTTAAGCATATAAAAATTACCAAAGACCATGAAATTTGAAGAACGCAATTAATAAGTGTGATGTGACAGACATAAGTAGACGTCTCAACCCAGTCATAACCAAATGCATGCTATTTCCAAACACCCGAAGAACATGTGCCAAAAGTATCCAGTCGTGACAACAGAGCAAGTGCCCACAGTAAAAAGGTTGAGGTCACATAGATCACACCACATTCTCTGCTTACAATGCAATTAAAACACATCAGAATCCATGCATTAGGAATTTTAAGAATGTGCTTCCACATAACTCCTGCATGGAGAGTGAGTCAGTAGGCCCGAGGGAGTCATGGAGCCCCTCCACCACTCTGTCCATGAGAACAAATGACAAAGTGCCAAGCGTCCGCCGATGGTAACAGGAGGGGCCGTTCCAGTGGGGCAGGTGGCCCAGGGACTGGAGGGACAAGACTTTCCAGCATGGGATAAGAAAGGCAGCAGGGTGGTTCTGGAATCAAGTTACTGGGTTCCCAAAACAAGCCTTTTCTACGTCCTCCCTGAGCCTCGGTTTCCTCAAATCAGACAGCTGGGCTGACCCACCTGGGTTCCTGAAGACTGTTTTGTTCTTCTCAACCTAATCTGAATCCGCCCCCAGTTGCGAATCTGCTTAGTGTCACACTGATCAAGCAAATTCCCCTCTCCCTGCAAATCCCCGCCAGCCCCTCCACCACATCATGCCAGCTCTCCTTTCCTTCAAGACGAGCGGGCCTGCCTTCCCCTCTGCTTCCCCCTCGTCTTCCCGGGCTGGCAGCTAAGACAGATGGCTCCTTCGTCGAGTGGCACGCCTTCCTCTGTCTGTTGGCATTTATCTGCTTTGATTTGTGAAAGAAGCGACAAATCAATCGCCACCCACCCCTCAGCCAGCGTCTCACCGTGCCCTCTTCACCGACTTCCCGCGCTCTCTGATCCTTTCCCCACCTGGTCCAAAAATGGTCTTCCTGAACCTGGAGCAGGCATCCCCCTGCTTGGGGCTCGCCTACAAGTTCGCGATGGATAGCAGCCAGGTGAGAGCCTGCATGCCCACTGTGTCCCCTCCCTGGAAGTCTGAGGGCTGGCCTTTCCCTCTGAGGGAGGCTGGAGAACTCTGCTCTGCTCTTTCATCTTCCTCTTCCCCTCCCTGCATAGCTGTAGGACTTGGCAAACATCTGGTGGTGAAACCTGCCAGGTGTGTGGAGTCCCTCCAGTCTCCAGCGGTGGCCATCTCTCTGCACCAGGTGAGTTAGTCTGCATTCCACTGCTATGACAAAATACCTGAGATCAACTTAAAAAGAGGACAAATCTATGGCTCACAGTGTTAGAGGTTTCCTCTGGTCACTTGGCCCCATTGCTTTGGGCCTGTGGCAGCACAGTATGCCATGGAGGGAGCGCATGGCATAGGAGGCCTGTTCAGCTCATGGGGGCATGGAAGCAACTGAACAGGAAAGGGCCAAGGTCCCAATGTCCACTTCAAGGGCATACATCCAAGACCCAATTCCTTCTCACTAGGCCCTACCTCCTGAAAGTTCCACAGTCTCCTAATAGTGCGACCAGCTGGGGCCAAGCCTTCAACACATGGCCTGTGGAGAACATTCCAGATCCAAACTTATAGCACCTGACCTGGACTGTCAGCCTTGCAAGTTGCCCCTGCCTGGCAGAAGACCCCAGGGGACAGGCCCTCCATGACGCTCCACTCCTGAAGCATCAGTCCTTGCCAGGGACTGGAAGGACAAGACTTCCCAGCATGGGATAAGAAAGGCAGCAGGGTGGTTCAGTCCTTGCCACTCCCATCCTGCTCTGGATTCAACTGGATGATTTCTGTTTTTCATATAAGGCAGCCTTTCCTGTTCTGAGCAGAAGAGGGCTTCTGCTGCTTGCAGTTCCGTCTGACCCAGAACTGCATCCTACTTGCTAACCCAAACCCTCAAGCTTCAGAAGTTCAGAGGCAGGGGCAAGGAGTGTGTGGGTGAGAAGCCTGTGGCCAGGCCACGTAACGGTGAGCACCTGAGATCGTCGGCAGGACAGACTGGCCAGCTGTTCCACTCCCCAGCGCTGGAGGCTTCACACTCCCTCAGCTCTGCTCCTCCATCCGGGAGAACCTGTCCGATGGGACAGACTCCTCGCGGGTGAACGTCAGCAGGCTGCGGTCCTGCACGGGTAGGGTTCTGCGGCTCAGCCAGGACGTGGTTTACGCTGCGTTTTCCGATCACTCTGCCATCTCGCTGACGAAGCTCCCACGTGCCCTTCTAGTCCTTGGAGGTCAGCCAGAATCCCACCACCTCCACCCCTCCCATGGCTTGACCTGAACATTCCTAGGACAGTAAAGTCCTCGCCTCCCCAGGGGGCTCATTTTGCTGTGTGGCTAATGTTTCTGGGGGCTAAAGAGCCTGGCAAGTAACTGGGGACTCAGTGTCAGTCCCTCCAGCGGAGGACTCTCTGCAAAGCTGGATGCTAGGACCCCTCCCACTTGTGTGTGCAAAAGATGGAGTCTGGTTCTCCATGCCTAGGGCTGGCCTTGTCACCTGCCTACACCAATAGAAAAAGGCAGAAGTCACAGTGGGACCTCTGCTGCACCTGGAGACCCCGGCGCTCCCGCGTTCTCGTGGAATGCCGCTGTGGGGTTCACGTGCACTAACGTCAGTGAGTCTCCCGGAGGCTGAGAGGCCAGGTGGAGAAGAGCGATCCTGGCTGAACAGACCTGCCAACTGAGGGCTAGCAGACACCAGGCCCTCCTACCTCCCCAGCCCCTGCCAGACCATCTAATGAGCAACACTGGTGAGACCAGCAGATAACCGTCCTGCAGAGTCAATCCACAAGGCTAGCCCATGTGTAGGCACACATAAAATGGTGGAGTGTAAGCAGTAGGATTTGGGGTGCTTTATCACCTAATGATATCTAACTAACCCACTCTCCTTCTTGCAACTGACATGATGTTTTGGTGGTGGCGGTAGAGGAGGAGAGTCACGTTAACTGGGTGCTTGAAAGACTGAACAAATGAAATACTTCATCACTCTTACAACAACGCTACAGGAGCTATTATTGTTCTTTTGCTACTGAGGAAGGGGAGACCCCAAGAGATAGATAATTTGCCAAAGGTCACAGAGCTTGCAGGTGGCTGAGTCTAACTGGAACTTGGATTCAGTTTGACATGGCTGCAGCCATCTTGAATGACCCCAGACCCCTGGTCAGGTTTCCCTGCTTGGCTCCCCAGAAAACTAGAAATGGACAAAACCAGAAGGGCAGTTCGTGAAACTTTACCACCAGGGCCTGGCACCATGACTGTGCCTGCCTCTTGGATATTAGTTTAAGATAAACCAGGTGCTGGTTTGCATGAAGCCACCTTTGTCCTGACCAATATGTACTTCTGTCCCAAACAGTGGGGGTCCACTGGATCTTGCTGCTGCCCAGGACCACAATTCTGTCAGCAGGTCCCCAGCAACCTGCACTCACTGCAGCCTGGGGCCGGAGGGCCTCTGCTCTCGGTCTCAGGAGGCCTCAGGGCAGGACTGGTGCTGTTCCTGCACCCAGGCTGCTCTGCCCAACTCTCCTCTCCCACCTCACGGCCCTCCCCCTGCCCTGCCCCCATCGCCAGCCCTGGGCACCTGCAGGGAACGCGGGTGGGGAGCACTGGCACTGTTGGTGCTCCTCTGTGCAGTCACCCTTCCTCACACCCGTCATGTGCCCAGTGCCCTTCTGGAAACACAGGGTGCCTGTTTCCAGGGCACAGAGACCAGCCTCTGCCCCGGGGTGTCTGGGTCACACTGGACACTGCGAGTCATCTCCCACAGCCTGGCTGGCCCCCAGCATCACCCATGCTAGAGGTGAGGTCACCCAGGGGTCGGAACCAAGGTCGGCCTGACTTTCCCTGATTTCCCACAGGACCCCTCCCCATGCTACCTACTCCCAGGGCATGTGGCCCCTAAGTTCTCCGAACTAAGCACCCATTGCCCTTCTTTGTCCTTCTTGGGTCTTGGGTCTTGGGTCCAGTCCCAGGACCTCCTGGATGCTCGGTGTCGTCAGGCTTTCAGCCTGACTGTGGGCACATTGACAGGAGGCAGGCCATTTGCCAGGTCCTGGGGACAGGCCTGGCCCTTGGGAGCTTTGGGAGAGGTGGCAGCTGGTTTGAGGTAATGGGGGCAGGGATGGGTAGAGGGGACTGCAAGGGCCTTTCTGCACACAGAGCCCTGGGAGGCAGCAGCAATCAATGCCAGAGAAATCAATAGGTGCCAGTCTGGTTTCCGGAAAGCTGAGAGCAGGAGCAGGAGCAGAGTGGTCCTGGTTCAGGCTGGGAGTGCAGAGGTCAGAGAGGGCTGGAGGGGCTGGGACGCTGGCTCTGCAAGGGACCTTGTGCTCCAGTCTCAGTCAGCTTCAGCCTTTGTGACATGGGAGACGGTACTGATTTTGTGGTGTCATTTAGAAGTTCCATGTGGCACCATGTGTGAAAGACCTTGGGAAATGCCCAGTGCAGTCAGATAGCCAGCTGGGCTTCAATGATGACAGTTTATGAACAGCCCGATAGCAACATCAAGTAGTGAGAGCGCACCGCACGCCAGGCCTGCTCCCAGCCTCTCCACGGTGAGCTCGGCCATTCCCAGCAGCGCACGGGGAGGGGCTGCCCTCCCCGCTCACTTATGGGGAGATGCCGGCACAAGGGGCCGAAGCAACTTGCCCACCACCCAGAAGCAGCTTGAGCAACCGGCCCAAGGGTCTACTGTGGTGGCCAGCACACCATCCCGCCCCCGGGAGACCCTGCCAGCCGCAGAGTCGGTGTGAAATACAGCTGGATGTCATTGGATCCCGTCTGGTCTCTACTTTTGTAAAAGCTTGGTTATTTAAGGATGGGATCAAAATGTCTGAAATTAGCATCTCAGTGGTCGAATCCATGTGTTTTTGCTACCTTATTGATTGTCTTTTCTAGATCTCTGTACATAGACATAGAGAGAGAGTGCCAGAGTGTCTTTGGACGTGTCTCTTTCTGTCTGCCAGGCATGGCCAGGCACCAGGCGTGGAGTAGACTTGTTTTCCAGGCAGATCTGGAAAGCCTCCAGCCCGACCCAGGGGTACACGATAAACGATCTGCTTCCTTCCACCCAATACCAGCAGCGCTTTCTCTGCTGTGAAGTTTCCCCGGACGCAGGCCCAGCGGGATTCCTACGCTGGTCACATCTGTTCCCAACTACTCTGAACACAGCAGAACCAAGCAAGAGCCAGAAGATGGCGTCTCCACATCCACCGTGACGGTGAATCTGTGGTTCTCCAGGGCAGCATTTGGCATCCCCGCATTTAGTCCTGGGATTCCTCTGGAGAGGGCCTCTCTGCGTGGGGTCTCAGCACTAGCAGAGGAAACCTGGCACAGTTCGAGATGTCCTTTCCAGGCCATCTGATGGGGAGTAGGAGGGTCAGAGGAACACTGGCCTCTGCCATTTGCCCCGGCTGGGTGATCCTGGGGAGGCAGGCGCACCTCCGAGCCTCAGTTTCCTGATCTGAGAAGCAGGAACCCCTTTCCCTGACCCTCCTCCTCACACGGGCACACGGCAGGAGACACGGGACAGATGGCAAAGTCCATCCAGAAACAAGTACAGAAAATGCCTTTGAGCATCTCAGCCCAGCAGCCTGGACGACACGCACGACACGGGCCAGCAAAGGCCAGGAGACCAAACTGACCACACCTTCTCAACCTGGAAGTCACGGGGTTAGGAGCACTTCCCTGTGAGGTGCATGACGGGAGGGTCACCTCATGCCCTCACCTGGCGAGTGCCTTCTGAGAGGGAGGATAAACACCCACAGCTGTCCAAACATGGAGACGGAGTCCAACAGCGCCAGGTCAGACCGCGGGGGTCAAAGCCCACCTACAATCAGGGAGGGCAACAGAACAGCTGGCCTCCAGCTGGCCTCCACAAGCCCTCTGCCAAATGTCTCTGACGTGTTGTGGTAGCCGTTGGGACAAAGTCCTGGACAGAAAGTCAGAAGAGCCAAGCTCAGGTCACCTGGAGCACAGCACTGACTTTCACATCTTCACCTGCCCTGGACAGTTGCAGTGGACACACTAAGTTCCCTTCTGCTCCCAAAGGCGGGCTCTCGGCCTCTCCTGGGTTTCCCTGGAGCAATCCTCCCAACCCTCCACTGGGATTGGAGGCCCCTCTTGACCCACTGCAGGGAACAGCTGTTCCATGGCCGTCTCTTTCCACCTGCCTCCAAGAGATCTGCCCCTGTCCTCCGTTCCCTGACATCTCGGACAGACTGGGCAGGGCAGACGTGTGCAGAACTAGGTGAGGCGGAAGGGCAGGAGCATCAGGATGGAAACCGTGACCCCGCGTCCCTGGGCACGTTCTCATGTGGATGGCCAGCTGGAGCACAACAGTCATACCTGGAGAAGCTCACTCTCCCCGGTCAGAGCTGGGACGGAGGTCAGAGATGAGCAGGATGCACCCCATTCTTGAAGGGCACTCAGCCTGGGGGGAGGACGGTGACAGGGACACAGAGCAAGTGTCCGGGACAGGGCTCACTGGCACCATGGGACATGGAAGCCAGTAGGCGCAGAGGCATGGGGTGGGGTCTAGGGAGACTTCCGCGGTGTGGGGACGCAGGGGAGAGGACTAACACTGCCCACGAGCCTGCACTGGCTTGCTCCTTACAGAAAGTACTCTCCAGGCAAGGAGCGGTGGCACGGGGCACAGAGACACCTGCGCCAGTCTCGTGGCTGGTAAGAGGCATGGCTGGGTTTCACCCCAGACATGTCCAGCTCCATAGCTCCTGATTCCTAAAGTGAAATCGAAGAGAGACCAGCGGCTGCAGCACCTGATGCTGCATGTGGAGGTGCCCTGGGCAGTGAGGCTGGAGTCCCAGTGTCCGCTGAGTCCCCAGCCCCCACTGCACAAAGCAAGCAGAAGCAGGGAGTGGCGTTTCCCTTAGCAGGCAGCTCTCCAATTAGACAGCCCGTGACGACGTGACAGCTCCATCAATCTTCTTCCGGGGGCTATTCGTGACGCAGCTTGGCACCAACTCCTCAGGGACTGAGTGGCTGCTAATACTCAGGTTCCAGCTGAGGCCAGATCTCAGGGGACTCGCTTCATTTTCTTCCAGGTCTTCTGCATTTGATAAGCGGGTCCAAGATCAGCTCCAGGAAGCAGGGATGGGGAGTAGGAGGGTCATGATGTGTGTGGGGAACATTCGTGGATTCAGGGACTCAGAGCGTGCCTAGTGAGCAACAGGAATCGTGGGGCATCCTGAATCAAGGAGGAGCCTGGGAGACTTGATCTGGTCCAATGCCTTCAGCTTGGAGAGGAGGAGACAAGCCCAGAGAGGGCTGCTGCCTGCCCAAGGACACACAGCTGGGGCATGTTCGGGCCTCCTCCTTCCTCATACCCACAGCCTCTTTGTCCTCATCTCAAGGGCTTCTCTTAATCCCTTAGGAGAGAGCTGATTTTTTTTTGAGCTGGCCCTGGGCAGGGCCCTGAGGGACCCCAGCCAGTGTGTCTCCACCTGTACTTTCATCTACTCTTGGCCCTGTTTCCATCCACTCTTTGGGCCCAGGAGGTTGACCTGTAAGGATGACCAGAAGTCTGGCCCTAAGGAGTTTGATTTTCCCGGGGTTCAGCCAGAGGGAAGACACACAATGAGGAGCCCCGGGGGGGATCCAGAAAGTTCCAGAGTTTATCCTCCACCCAGCAGGAGAAGGTGGGCATGGCCAAGCCCAGTTCTCAAGCAGCATCCAGAGCGCTGCACCCCACGCACTCGGGTGAGAGCCGTCAGCGTCAACATGGAGTCGCTATCGTCAAACCCGCAGCATCTCTGCCAGAGATGGCCCTTCACAAGGGACGTGGCTGGGGACGTGGCCCCTCCAGTGGCAGTTCAGCCTGGAGGCCACCGGGTTACCCTTGCCCTTTGCCCTGAGGCCGAGAGCTGCTGTGCCAAAACAAGTCCCCTCTGCGGGGAACTCGGGCTCGCCTCCGGCCCTTGAGCACGCAGACAGCGAGGCCCCTGCTACTCCCCTTCACGGTACAGCACAAATCTGTGGAGAAGGCCTCCAACTTGGAGTTAGAGGGTGCTCTTTCCAGAAGCAGCACAGCTGGCAAGTGAAGGAGAAGTGACAGAACAGAGTAGCCCAAGCCTGTGACCACCGATGGATTCCCGAACCCAGGTACCAGCAACTGTCAGCCTCACAGAAGACACGGCCAGAGGCGCCTCTCCTGACCGAGGAAATTCACGCTCCTTTAAAATAGCCTTGAGCAACACCACCCAGTCTGGATCTTGGCAAACCTCTGCAGTCAGTGGCTAATGCATTGGTAACAGACAATGCCACAGGGGCACAGCCAGCAAGACCCGCCATGGAGGAGGACAGAACCATAGCCTGGGTTCTTCCAGGAACATGAAACAAGGGGAAACTTAAGAGACCGAAACACATAAAATGCACGCCATAGATGATCATTGAAGGGAGAAAGGAAGAAGGAAGAAGGAAGGAAGCGTGGTGCGTTGGTGCAGCTGAAGAGCACCTGGCCTTGAGGAGCAAGGACACCCCGGCACCCGCTACCACACGGACCACCCAGGAAGAAGCAAGCTGAGGGCAAGGGTCCCCAGAGGACAGATCCCATAGGATTCACTCAGATGGGGTCCCTGCAGAGTCACACCCTAGAGACAGAAAGAACGGTGGGTACCAGGGGCTAGGGAGGGGACCAGGAGCGTTTTCCTGGGCCAGAGCCTCAGTTTGGGAAGGTGACACATTCCCAAGACAGATGGGTGGTGTTGACAGCCCCCAGCCCTGTGAACGAGCTTGGTGGCTAACACGGTGGGTTGTATCCTACAGACATTTTACCATAGAAAGACACACCACCAACCACAGTGAGACGGCCTTCCCTAGATCCTGAGTCAAGTAGACTGCATTGCAAAATAATAATTGTGAAATTGATGAAGCATTTAGACATTTGAACAGATCGGCTATTTGATAAAATTAAAGAGTCATCATTTGACAAGCGACAATGGAATGATCTGGAATATTTATGAATTGAAAGACACAGTGTCTGGTTTCACTCCACCACCAGGTGGGTGAAGGGGCGGCATGCAGGCAGAGACTGCTTCAGAGTCCTGGCTGGTGAAGATGCTCCAGCTGGGGTTCCTCCTGTAGCTCTGCAGCTGTGACCATGTCCCCAGTGCTTGGCATCTCCCAGGACAAAATGTGTTCCGCGGGGAGGTTCAGCCTCCAGCCCCTGGCTGGGGGAGGGTCCCACATCTCCCCTGACTTCGGCCCCTGGGGGCTTGGCTGCTTTCTGGAACTGCATCCAGAGTTCTGGGCATTGTAAACTGAGAAGCCAGCAGAACACTCAGCCCTAAGGAAGGTCCACTTCAAGGTTTCTGCAGGACAGCTGGTCTCCCCATGGGAAAGGAGATGCCAGAGAGGCTGGTGGCCAAAGAGGCTCAGCACAGAGGGGTGGGAGGGATGGTTTGGCAAGAGGGGCTCACTCTGACAGCATGGAAAAACCCTGAGGGTCCACCCAGGTGCAGGTGGGCAAGGGCTACTCACCCAGAGGCTCAGACTCCTGGAGCCACCAGGGGAGACAGTGGAGAGGGGTCCCCAGGGGCTCTAGGGGAGGCGAGGAGCCCCATGGCTGATAAAGAGAGAAGCCAGGTAGAGGCACCATGTGGGGAAAGTACGACTGAACGCCGGGTGGAGGGACAGGCCATCTTGCCCCTTTGTTCTTCAGAAACTTCCGGTTGCTTCTGCTTAAACTTCCACCAGCACGCTGGTGCCCTCGTTCTGTTCTGCTCTGCACTGTGTGCTGCCCTACCTCCTCAGGACTGGGCCTTCCGAGCCTGTGACTGAACAACGGACACTCCAGGAGCAGGGCTGCTGTCGCCACATCCAGATTCCTTCCTCCTCTTTCATAGTAACAGGACAACACAGTAAAACCACCTGCAGGGACGGAGGGCAGGTGGTTACCAAGTCAGGGAACTGGAAGTGGAACCGAGGCTCAGAGAGCGGGCCACCTTAGCTCCTGGAGCTCACTAGAGACAGATCCAGGATGGGGCTTCCCATCTGTCTCACCCCAAGTGTCAGAGACCCTGCAAACCAGCACAGGAATCATCTTCGTGGTCTGAGAAATGTGGCTGAATTGGAGGAAAGGTGTCGCTACCTGAGATGAACACGTGGTCCTCATGACAGTGGCTCAGATGAAATACCCGCATCCAAAGAAGACAGGTGGTGTGCAGCCAATGCCTCCACAACAGCAGAGGGACTTCCAAGACCACAAGGAGTCCCTTCTCCCTGCCCATGCCCCTTGCTTCCACTACCCTCACTTACTCCCCACCTGCCTCTCCAACTGCCCCCACCCAGCAGTCCCTGGGCCCTCTGCTCTTTCAGCAGCTGAAGGCTGGTGGCCAGGTGCCAAGTGGCAGGGGGCTGCTCTCCTCTGCTCTCCACACCATTTCCTTCCTTCCCTTCCATTCCCAAAGCAAAATTAAAAAGGAATGCTACTTTCTCAATCAGAGGAACTTGTGCTAGTGACAACCAGATATGATAAAAGATGTGCTTGGAAGCATCACTAAAATAAAATTAGCAACTAGTGCACACATTCATTGACTCCCTAGTGGGTACCGGGCACTGGGGATACAGCTGCCAATAAACCAGTGTTGGGGACAGAAAGACATGACCAGTCCCTGAAGGGAGAGGGTGACGGGACCGGCTGATGGAGTGGATCTGAAGATATGTATGGAGACGGAGGCAAGGTGGGAGGAGGCAACAGGAACCGAGCTCCTCCTCAGCTTTCTTTGCTGTACAGAATTCCCACAGATGCCTGGGAAGCCAGCCAGGCTGCACCTGGGACTCCTGGGAAGGCTGGATGTGGGCTCTGCAGGAATGGTGGGCAGGGCCCCAGGGGTGGGGGACTAGCTGGAGCTACATGATATGCACTGGTTGGCTGTGGCAGGGCCTCTTTAAAACTAAAAGCCCTAAATTGATTTTTTTTCCCCTTTCAATTCCTGATAAAAGTTCATTTAAAAATCTTAGCTTCCATGATGAAATGGAAACTGAGGAACTGGCCCGAAAGCCTGGGCAGACTCCAAAAAGGACAGGAAAACTGGACTTGGAACCCATTCTCCTCTAGCATCACCTGGAAGGTCTACACAGATCCCACTGTACATCTTTCCTCTTATAAAAGTCGTTCATCCTTCCAGAACCCCCTGTTCTTAGAAATCAGGTGGTGTGTTCCTGGTGCCTTCAAGAATTCCCATGCCGGAGCACCCAGATATCATCCCCCAAGTAAGATGAGTTGCTTCTGAGACCTCTCCTGAAGTGTGGGGCAGGCAATGCCAGTGAGCCAGATGGTGGAATAGAGGAGACTGCTTTCCT
The DNA here is from genome assembly GCF_902686455.1 of Sciurus vulgaris. NCBI lineage: Eukaryota > Metazoa > Chordata > Mammalia > Rodentia > Sciuridae > Sciurus > Sciurus vulgaris. The sequence goes on from NC_136469.1 coordinate 141,549,323, forward strand.
AACTTCTCTGTGCCATTAAGCCAAGAAAGCAGACAGGCAGCTTCTCTGCAAGTGAGGGACTGGAAACCTTCAGGGACACTATAAGTCCACAGGGTAGAAACTCTACTGCCTCAGGTCCACATTGTTGGATGGGTAGACAAACAGGCAACATGAAAAAGCAAGGAAACAGAGTGCCCCAAACAAACCAAGATACTCCAATAACAGAATCCTTCAACACCACAGTGGAAGAAATGTCAGAGGAGTTTAGAATGTACATAGTTAAACTGATCTATGAGATAAAGAACAACATAAGGAGTGAAATCCAAAAGAATATATAGGAAGTAAAAGATCATTTCATGGTTCTCATTGTAGAGGTCTTTCACCTCTTTTGTGAGATTGATTCCCAAGTATTTTATTTTTTTCGAGGCTATTGTGAATGGGGTAGTTTTCCTAATTTCTCTTTCTGAAGATTCATCACTTATGTATAAAAATGCGTTGGATTTATGGGCATTGATCTTGTAACCTGCTACTTTACTGAAATCACTTATGAGTTCTAAGAGTTTTCTGGTGGAATTTCCAGGTTCCTCTAAATATATAATCATGTCATCAGCGAACAGGGATAGTTTGAGTTCTTCTTTTCCAATTCGTATCCCTTTAATTTCTTTGGTTTGTCTAATTGCTCTGGCCAGAGTCTCAAGAACGATGTTGAATAGAAGTGGTGAAAGAGGGCATCCCTGCCTTGTTCCAGTTTTTAGGGGGAATGCTTTCAGTTTTTCACCATTTAGAATGATATTAGCCATGGGCTTAGCATAAATGGCCTTTACAATATTAAGGAATGTTCCCACTATCCCTATTTTTTCTAGTGTTTTGAGCATGAAGGGGTGCTGTATTTTATCAAATGCTTTTTCTGCATCTATTGAAATAATCATGTGATTCTTGACTTTAAGTCTATTAATATGGTGAATTACGTTTATTGATTTCCTGATGTTGAACCAACCTTGCATCCCTGGGATGAAACCCACTTGATCATGGTGCACTATCTTTTTAATATGTTTTTGTATGCGATTTGCTAAAATTTTGTTGAGAATTTTTGCGTCGATGTTCATTAAGGATATTGGTCTGAAATTTTCTTTCCTTGATGAGTCTCTGTCTGGTTTAGGTATCAGTGTGATATTGGCTTCATAGAATGAGTTTGGGAGGGTTCCCTCCTCTTCTATTTTATGGAATACTTTGAGAAGTATTGGAATGAGCTCTTCCTTAAAGGTTTTGTAGAACTCGGCTGAGAACCCATCTGGTCCCGGACTTTTCTTTGTTGGTAGGCTTTTGATGACAACACTAAAGAAAGAAATTAAAGAACACCTTAGAAGATGGAAAGATCTTCCATGTTCTTGGATAGGAAGAATTAATATTGTCAAAATGGCCATACTACCTAAAGTGCTATACAAATTCAATGCAATTCCAATTAAAATCCCAATGACGTACCTTACAGAAATAGAGCAGGCAATTATGAAATTCATCTGGAAGAATAAGAAACCCAGAATAGCTAAAGCAATCCTTAGCAGGAAGAGTGAAACAGGGGGTATTGCAATACCAGATCTTCAACTCTACTACAAAGCAATAGTAACAAAAACGGCATGGTATTGGTACCAAAATAGAAAGGTAGATCAATGGTACAGAATAGAGGACACGGACACAAACCCAAATAAATACAATTTTCTCATACTAGACAAAGGGGCCAAAAATATGCAATGGAGAAAAGATAGCCTCTTCAACAAATGGTGCTGGGAGAATTGGAAATCCATATGCAACAGAATGAAACTAAACCCATATCTCTCACCATGCACGAAACTAAACTCAAAATGGATTAAGGACCTCGGAATCAGACCAGAGACCCTGCAGATTATAGAAGAAAAAGTAGGTCCAAATCTTCATCTTGTTGGTCTAGGACCAGACTTCCTTAACAGGACTCCCATAGCACAAGAAATAAAAGCTAGAATCAACCACTGGGATAGATTCAAACTAAAAAGCTTTCTCTCAGCAAAGGAAACTATCAGCAACGCGAAGAAAGAGCCTACAGAGTGGGAGAATATCTTTGCCAATCATACTTCAGATAGAGCACTAATCTCCAGAATCTATAAAGAACTCAAAAAACTCTACTCCAAAAATTCAAACAGTCCAGTCAACAAATGGGCTAAGGAAATGAATAGACACTTCACAGAAGAAGATCTACAAGCAATCAACAAACATATGGAAAAATGTTCAACATCTCTAGTAATAAGAGAAATGCAAATCAAAACCACCCTAAGGTTCCATCTCACCCCAATTAGAATGGCGATTATCAAGAATACGAGCAACAACAGGTGTTGGCGAGGATGTGGGGAGAAAGGTACACTCATACACTGCTGGTGGGGCTGCAAATTAGTGCAGCCGCTATGGAAAGCAGTGTGGAGATTCCTTAGAAAACTTGGAATGGAACCACCATTTGACCCAGCTATCCCACTCCTTGGCCTATACCCAAAGGACTTAAAATCTGCATACTACAGAAATACAGCCACATCAATGTTCATAGCTGCTCAATTCACAATAGCCAGACTGTGGAACCAACCTAGATGCCCTTCAATTGATGAGTGGATAAAGAAACTGTGGTATATATATACTATGGAATATTACTCAGCCATAAAGAATGATAAAATTATGACATTTGCAGGCAAATGGATGAAATTGGAGAATATCATGCTAAGTGAGATAAGCCAATCTCAAAAAGCCAAAGGACGAATGATATCGCTAATAAGTGGAGGTTGACACATAATGGGGGGAGGGAAGGGTTAGAGTTAGGGTTAGGGAGGGGGGCAAGTATGGAGGAAGGAACTACTGTATAGAGGGTAAAGAGGGGTGGGAGGGGTGGGGGGAAGGGAAAAAAATAACAGAATGAATCAAACAACATTGCTCTATGTAAATTTATGATTACACAAATGGTATGCCTTTACGCCATGTACAAACAGAGAAACAACATGTATCCCATTTGTTTACAATAAAAAAAAAATCATTTCAATAAAGAGAGATTCTGAAAAAAGCAAGCAGAAATCCTTGAAATAAAGGAATCAATAAACCAAATTAAAAATTCAATGAAAAGCATCATCAACAGACTAGACCACTCGGAAGACAGAGTTTCAGGCAATGAAGACAAAATGCATAATCTTGAAAACAAAGATAACCATGGAGAAAAGATGTTAAGAGACCATGAACAGAACTTGTAAGAAATATGGGATAACCTGAAAAGACAAAATTTAAGATTTATTGGGATAGATGAAGGCTCAGAGATATAAAGCAAAGAAATACACAATCTTTTCAATGAAATCATATCAGAAAATTTCCCAAACATAAAGAATGAAATGGAAAATCACATACAGGAGGCTTTTGGGACTCCAAATATACAAAATTCTGACAGACCCACACCAAGGCACATTATTATGAAAATACCTAACATACAGATTAAGCATAGGATTTTAAAGGCTGTCAGAGAAAAACAACAGGTAACATTTAGAGGGAAACCAATATGGATTTCAGTTGATCTCTCAATCCAGACCCTCAAAACTAGGAGGTCTTTGAATACTATATACCAAGCTCTGAAAGAAAATGAATGCCAACCAAGAATACTACACATAGAAAAATTAAACTTCAGATATGAAGATGAAATGAAACCTTCCATGATAAACAAAAGTTAAAAGAATTCACAATTAGAAAGACTGCAGTACAGAACATATTCAACAAGATATTTCATGAAAAATAAAATTGAAACAGCAAAGGGAAGAACTACACTAAAGGAATAATTAATCAAATAAGAAGCTAATTCAAATTAAAAACCAGAAATAAGTAAAAATGACAGGAAATAAAAATCATATCTCAATAAATAACATTGAATGTAAATGGCCTAAATTCATCAATCAAAAGACATAAATGCATTATACTGTCATGTACAACAAATTAGAACAAATTAAAAAATTAAAAAAAAAATAAGACCCAACAATATGCTGTCTCCAGGAGACTCACCTCATAGGGCAAAGATATCTATAGGTAAAAGGAAGGGAAAAAATATATCATTCACATGGATCACATAAACAAGAGGAGTTTCCATCCTCATATCAGATAAAGTGAACTTCAAGTCAAAGTGAATCATAAGGGACAAAGAAGGACATTTCATACTGCTTGAGGGAATCATACATCAACAATTCATAAAAATATTTATGCCCCAAACAATGGAGCATCTATGTACATCAAACAAACCCTTCTCAATTTCAAGAATCAAACAGACCACAAAACAATAATACTGGGTGACTTTAACACATATCTCACTCACCACTGGATAGATCCTCCAAACAAAAACTAAAAAAGAAGCTATAGAACTAAAAAATACAATTAATAATTTAGACTTAACAGACATATAGAATATTTCATTCATCAACTACTGAATATACTTTCTTCTCAGCAGAACATGGATTCTTCTTTAAAATAGACCATATCTTGGGCCACAAAGCAACTCTTAGCAAATACAAAAAAATACAGGTATACCTTACATCCTATCAGATCATAATGGAATGAAATTAGAAATCAATGAAAAAATAAAAAATAGAAGATACACTAACACCTGGAGCCTAAATAATATTGTGTGGTGAATGGATAGCAGAAGAAATCAGGGATGAAATAAAAAATACTTAGAGGTAAATAAGAATAGTGATACAACATATCAAAATCTCTGGGTCACATAAAGGCGGAGCTAAGAGGAAAATTCATTGCAATGAGCTCATTCATTAAAAGAATAGAAAGTCAACAAATAAATAACCTAACATTACACACATCATCTCAAAGCCCTAGAAAAAGAACAAATCAACACTAAAAGCAGTAGAAGACAGGAAATAATTAAAAACAGAGCAGAGATCAATAAAATTGAAACAAAAGAAATAATCCAAAAAAAATCAATAAAACAAAAGGTTGGTTCTTTGAAAAAATCAACAAAATTGATAAACCCTGAGCCACATTAACAAAGAGAAAACTCAAATTACTAAAATTTGCAATGAAAAGGGAAATATCACAATGTACACTACTGAAATACAGATGATAATCAGAACCTATTTTGAAAACTTATACTCTAATAAAATAGAAAATCTTGAAAACATCGACAAATTTCTAGAGGCATATGACCTATCCAAATTGAATCAGGAGGATAAAGAATATTTTAATAGATCAATTTCAAGCAATAAAATAGAAGACACCATCAAAAGCCTACCAACCAAGAAAAGTCCTAGATGGATTCTCAACTGAGTTCTGTCAGACCTTCTTTAAAGATGAACTAATACCATACTCCTCAAATTATTCCATGAAATAGAAAAGGAGGGAACCCTTCCAAACTCATTCTATGAGGCTAATATCACTCTAATACCCAAACCAGGCAAAGACATGTCAAGGAAAGAAAACTTCAGACCCATATCCCTGGTGAACATAGATGCAAAAATTCTTAATAAAATACTGGCAAATAATATACAAAATCAAATACAAAAACATATTTAAAAGTTAGTGCACCATGATCAAGTGTGGTTCATCCTAGGGATGCAAGGTAGGTTCAACACATGGAAATCAATAAACATAATTCACCACATCAATAGACTTAAACACACAATTGCACAATTATCTCAATAGATGCAGAAAAGGCATTTGACAAAATACAGCATCCATTCATGTTCAAAACACTAGAAAAACTAGGGATAGTAGGAATGTACCTCAACATTGTAAACCCAAGGCCAACATCATTCTAAATCGAGAAAAATTGAAAGCATCCCCTCTAAAAAATGGAACAAGACAGGGATGCCCTCTTTCATCACTTCAATTCAACATGGTCCTAGAAACTCTAGCCAGATGAAAGAATCTGACGGATGAAAGAAATTAAAGGGATAAAAATAGGAAAAGAAGAACTCAAACTATTCCTATTTGCTGATGACATGATTCTATATTTAGAAGACCAAAAAATCTCTACCAAAAAACTTCTAGAACTCAAAAGTGAATTCAGCAAAGTAGCAGGATATAAAATTTACACCCATAAATCAATTGCATTCCTATACATCAGTGATAAATCAATTGAAAGAGAAATTAAGAAAACTGTCCCATTCACGATAGTCTCAAAAAAATATTTGGGAATCAATCTAACAAAAGAGGTGAAAGACCTCCATAATGAAGACTACAGATCTGTAAAGAAAGAAAATGAAGACCTTAGGAGATAGAAAGATCTCCCATGCTCTTGGATAGACAGAATTAATCTTGTCAAAATGGCTACAGTACCAAAAGCACTATACAGATTTAATGCAATTACTATTAAAGTTCTGATGAACTTTAATAGTTCATAGAAATAGGAAAAGTGGTCATGAAATTCATTTGGAAAAATAAGAGGCCCAGAATAGCCAAAGCAATCCTCAGCAAGAAAACTGAAGCAGGAGGCATCAAAATACCAGAGCTTAAACTATACTACAGAAGTTATAGGAACAAAAATGTCATGGTATTGGCACCAAAACAGACATGAAGGCCAATGGTACAGAATAGAAGATGCAGAGACAAATCCACATACTAGACAAAGGTGCCAAAAACGTTTGTTGGAAAAAAGCCTCTTCAACAAATGGTGCTGGGAAAACTGGAAATCCATATGTAATAAAATGAAATTAGACCCTTATTTCTCAACCTGCACAAAACTCAAAGTGGATCAAGGACCTAGGCATTTGACCAGAGACCCTGCACTTAATGGAAGAAAACGTAGCCCCAAATCTTCATCAGGTTGTCTTAGGACTTGACTTCCTTAATAAGAAATAACTCAAAAAACAACACCAAAAAATAAATAACCCAACCAGTAAATGGGCTAAGGAACTGAGCAGACTCTTCAGAGAAGAAGATATATACATTTGATCAACAAATATATGAAAAGGTATTCAACATCTCTAGCAATTAGAGAAATGCAAATCAAAACTACTCTAATATTTCATCTTATGCCAATCAGAGTGGCAATTATCAAGAATATGAGCAAAAATAAGTGTTGGCAAGGATATGGGGAAAAAAGCACACTCATACATTTCTGGTGAGACGGCAAATTGGGGCAGTCACTCTGGAAAGCAGTGTGGAGATTCCTCAGAAAACTTGGAATGGACGCACCAATTGACCCAGCTATCCCACTCCTCAGTTTATACCCAAAGGACTTAAAATCAGAATACGACAGAGACGCAGCCACATTAATGTTTATAGAAGCTCAATTCACAATAGCTAAACTATGGAACTAATCTTGGTGCCCTGCAATAGATGAATGGGGAGGGGTGGGGGTATAGGGATGGGAAAGATGGTGGAATGAAATCGATTTTATCACCTTAGGTACATCTATGATTGCACAAATGGTGTGACTCTGCATCGTGTACAACCAGAGAAATAAAAAATTGTGCTCCGTTTGCGTACAATGAGTTGAAATGCATCCTGCTGTCATGTATAACGAACTAGAATTTTAAAAAATTACTACCCTGAGATTTCTTCTCACTCCAGTCAGAATGGCAATTATCAATATTACAAGTAATGATAAATGTTGGTGAAGATGTGGGCAAAAAGGTACACTCATACGTTGCTGGTGGGACTGCAAATTGGTACAACCTTTGTGGAAAGCAGTACGGAGATTCCTCAGAAAACTTGGGATGGAAACCACCATTTGACCAGTTATCCCACTCCTTGGCATATACCCAAAAGACTTAAAATCAGTATACTACAGTGACACAGCCACATCAGTTTATAGCAGTTCAAAACACAATAGCTGAACTATCAAACCAACCTAGGTGCCCTTCAACAGATGAATGGATAAAGAAAATGGAATATTGCTCAGCCATAAAGAAGAATGAAATGATGGCATTTGCTAGTAAATGGATGGAACTGGAGACTATCATGCTAAGTAAAATAAGCCAATCCCCCAAAACCAAAGGCCAAATGTTCTCTCTGATATGCAGATTCTGAGTCACAATAGAGGGGGTAGGGGGGAGGAGCTGAGGTTCACTGGATTGATGGGGGGCCAGTGGGGGAAGGTAGGGAGGATGGGAATGGGAAAGGTAGTAGAATGAATCAGACATAACTTCCCAATGTTCATGTATGATACACGGTCAGTCACAAGAATGGAAAGCTAGACTCCATGTATGTATCATATGCCAAAATGCACTCTATTGTCATGTATAACCAAAAAGAACAAATTTTAAAAAGTAAAAAAA